>NC_041234.1:36112265-36134762 GCF_002837175.3 Physeter macrocephalus | reverse complement strand
CATATATCTTATTTGGTATAATGTCTCCAACTTATCTTTAAAAACCTGGTCAGCACATGTTTTCCCACTCCTGCGTTCAGGTATACATTTCCTCTTCTTTTCCTTAAAGCAGTGGTTCCCAAAATATAGTCTGTGGACCAGCAGGATCAGTATCAGCAATACCTGGAACCTGTTAGAAATGTAGATTCATGGACCCCATCCGAGACCTACTGAATCTGAAACTCTCAGTGGTAGTGGGTGGGACAGCAGTGTGTGTTTTAACAATAACCCTCCAAGTGGTTCTTATGCATGCTCAAGTTTGAGAACCATTGCCCTATCCTACTGGCATAGCTAACATGACCTGTAAAAATAACCAGTTCATTGTATCACTGATCTCATAATTTCTACACCTCTGGTTTTGATTTCTTCTCTCCAACTCCTTCCGTGTACATGCCTTCACTGTCCATTTGTGTTTACTTCAGTTTCTAAGCGGCTCCATCTTTGGACAAATATCTATCTCAAAACAGTTTTTTTTTTTTGTCTTCAGTGACAAAGGCTGCTAATTACCATAAGGATTAAGTCAAATCATAACCTTATTTTTCTAACCTTTCATACTATTATACATCCTCTAAGTCCAAGTTATAACTAGAATCTGAGAAAGGGCTGAACCAAGAGTGAACAGAGTAATTATATAACTGTTTGTTGTGCTCATCTAATTGAACATATTATCTATATCTATCCACCTTCCAAAATACAAAAAGCACTTTCGGGTGTTTTCCTTCAAACCTCACCCCAGATAGAGGATAAGGAGAACATGCCAAATCATTAGTCACAGAACAGACCCCCTCCTCCCCCACCCGGTTCATTTGCTCTTTTCATTTTCCTAGATGTTACTAGGATAAAGAATCTGGAACACCTACTTAAAAAACTCTCCTTCTGTGGAAGATTAATACAACTGTTGATAAAATTAGTCCAATGAGATTATTTTAAGAATTGATATTTTTAATCTACATAATGTTAAACTGCCTAAAAAACAACATGTTCTTTGCTGCTCAGTAAAAACTCTATCTCAATTGGGGACAATAAGATGGGGAAAGGTAAGGTTCTGGCAGTCTGGAAGAAGTTTCTTCATGACAGAGACAAGAAAATTGAGATGAGTCTACTCTGCTGTAGATTCCCTAAATGCTTTTGTGTTCTATTTCAGTTCTATGGAAACTGAAAAAGGGCTTTGAGTAGTTCTAGTCAGTGTTGTCAAGCTCCATTTCTCCCAGTTCACAATGCCTCATCTTTTCCTTAGGGGATGAAGTCAAACTCCCAGCCTGAAAGAGGTTTTAATACTACTTAACTAGTATAATGAAGGCACATCCCACCAGGTGTTATGGAATATATAAAATTAACCATTCCTGGACCTCAAAGAAAGAAGACTTACATCTCATAAACACTATTTTCCCTCAACTTTTTATTCATTCCTTCTCTAGTTGCATCCTGAAATAGACTTTCAACACACCTCAGGCCTGGATTACTACCACAGCTTCTCCGACTGCCATCAGTCAGCCTATAGGTTAACTTTCTTTCAAAATTCCTTTGTCATTTCCTATCACATTGTACCAAAACTCTTCTGCCCAGCTTTAAGGCTATCATTTGGCTCATCCTTCCTATCCAACTTTATTTTGTACTATTTCCCAAACAGCAGGTCCCCTTCCGCTAGGATAACTGAAATTCATTTGCTCTTTCTTAGGGAAAAGTTGAAGAAACAAGGAAAAGAAAAACAGACACTGAAATCCCTAACAGCAAAAGTTTATTTACAATTGTAGTTAAGGAATATTTTTAATGCATGCTGAGAAAACAGTAATATTCCAAACATGTAGGTTACTCTCTGGTAAGGAATACAAGATGACGTTGGGAAAGGCTTTGGCATACACAACAACTGGAACCAGGTTAACAGAACACTTGCACTATTAGAACATTGTTATCAGAACACTTAATATATCACCTACTTTATATGTCACACCAACTTCATAAACAGCTCATCTTCTAACTCCTCACTGGCTATTTGAGTAAATAGCATTCAAGCTTAAACGTTAAGACTGGGGAGTAGGGAAGAAATACAGAAGTGATAAGCATCACAACATTTCAGAGACTATATATACTAATACAACATTAAGATTAAGAAACAGTATTCCAATTTTTTTCTGAAACATCATTTGGCAATGTTTTAGCGCATGAGAAGACACTGCTTTGGTCCATCCACTCTTTCCAGCTTTTCAAAGTGTTTCCTGGCATTGCGGATATTGATCAGAGTAGCTGCAGAAGCTGAGGGTGGGGTAGGGAAGATAACCAACAGACTAAGTACAAGCAGCCAAAGGAATAATTGACTAGTAAAAACAAATAAACAAAAGAGAGCCAAATCCCTCAATGTATGTCACAGAGAACATAAGTCCCAAGTTAACCAGAGTTTAATTTTTCTGAATAAAGAAAAGATTTGTTTATATTCTAAACATAGTATTTTCAAAATAAATTTTCAAACTCTTTTGGTTTGGGGCTAATAGCCCCTGGGAGCATCCTGGAAATACTGCTAGAATCATTATTTCAATGGGTGTGATGGATATGGCTATTATGGCATGGAAGCACCAAATATCTCTCTTTATGCCCATAACAGAAATATGGGAGTATGGTACTCAGGAATATACAATGACATATAAAATGGTTCAACATTTAATAGTTCAGAGCTTAGATTGACTAGTCTTTTAAAAATCTACCCCACATGGAGCGTAAGTCATACATTTGGGTTCTTTTTCTTTAAAATCCTTAGATGTAGTAGCTATACATAAGTAATTTTTAAAGTTCCCATGAAGAAGATATAATACCCTAGAGTCTAAATTATCTTTAAGTTTCAAAAATTAAGTCTATTAAATAAAAAGTATTTACCACTAGTACTAAAAAATTTTTTTCATTGTGGTAAAATACACAAAAAAATGAAATTTACCATTTTAACCATTTTTAAATGTATAGGTCAGTGGCATTAAGTACATTCACAGTGTTGTGCACTACAAAATAGCTTTTTAAGTATCTTTAATAATGTACTACCTCTAGGGAAATTAGTTTAAAGAATATGTGGCTTTGAACCTATGTCAGCTAAGTTTAAACTTACGAATGGATGGATCAGACATCACAACCATCACATAAGTGTTGGATGTAAAGATGTCAATGAAAGCAGCAAAGTTAGAGTTCCTGACTTCCATGCTCTGGAAAGAGGCAGCCAGCTTGCTACAGGAGAAAGGAGAAAAGTGAGTAAAGAACATAAAATAATAGCACCATAAGACATTCTTATCTTTCATGTTAAACATTTTCAAAGCATTATATCTCAATCCACCAACTCATTAAGACAGTTAATCACTAATCCCACTTTGTTTTCCAAGGAAACTCTGACAAATTTAACACGTGATGGAAAGTGACTTAGAAAGTGGATTAGGACTTGATACTGACTGTGAAATGAAAAGTGGGCTTGGACCTAGATTTATATTAAGAATCATGTTACCAAAGATTTCTCTAATATTTAAGAAGTTTATTCAGTTGAAATTTCCCTATCATTGTGATTAATAACTGTATCTTTTGAATGTTAGTTATGCTGAAATTCTAGAAATTAACCCATTTCTTTGAAAACAAAAAGGGTAATGATATTTATATGCCATTTGCTATTTCTTCTTAAAAATGTTAGAATAAACATGCCAGAAAGTCTCAAAGTGTGCTATGGTATAAAAGGGAAAAACTTACACTTATTCTATTGTCTGGGCATCAAAGTTTTACCAGGATAAGAATTTTGATTATTAAATCTTTACTAGATTATGATGTTCAGCCATTCTTTCTTCCTATATTCACAATGCTAAGATTCAAATTGTATTTAAACAAAGCTGAGACAATATGATCAGACATTTCTAGACTCTCTACTTTGTACCATTCTTAAATCAGTACCTCACTATTTTAATTACCATAGTTTCATAGTAAATCTTGGTATTTGGTAGGGTAAATTTTCCTTTCTTGTTTTTCAAAACTCTCTTGGACATTTTCTGTTTATTTTTTCCCAAATAGTATCAAACATCTTGAAGGGGTACTCTGCTTAGATATTTTTCCTATGCTTCTTCTGCATCAGTTGACTGCATTAAAGATGTCTTTCACTTCAGTCAACTGTAGGCTCCCTTAGAGTTTAGCTTTATTTTTAATATAAAGAAGTATGCTGAATAAAGAAGTGCAGTCTATATAGTTATTTGAACCTCTCAAAAAATGACAATTTGTTCCAGAGATAAATACATCACATAAGATCTCTTACCTGCAGCTCAGCTTAAATTGCTTAATAATGTTGCTGATTTTCTCAAATCTGTGGACATCACGCTGTTCTTTACATTGATAGTGAGAAATCACCTACGAAAAAGAGCAATGCCTTTTAAATCCATGCAGTGTCGTCATATCACCCTCTACTACTCCTCAAGGCAATACATTTGTCAGTCTCTTGGTCACCCTGATTTTCAGGGTAGACTTGGCATCTGGCTTTACTGCCTCTATTCCTCTGTCCCATATCCTGTCAACATCTGCATAATTTCAACATCCCTAAGGATGACCCATCCAGTACTGTTTGGTTATAATTTTATTAGATCATTTAAGTATTGTATTATCTATTTTGGTTCATTGCTGTCCTTTCTCACTTACTTTAATCATTAAATATTCATCTTATTTCAATAGGATGATCTTTGATTCAAAAAAAGTACAAATCAAAAAGGAAAAATAAATAAAAATTCTTAGCTGTTCTTTTAATATTTCACTTATTTATTTATTTGTTTATTTATTTTAGTTGTGTCAGGTCTTAATTGCAGGCACACAGGATCTTCGTTGAGGCATGTGGGATCTTTTCACTGTGGCGTGCAGGCTCTTCGTTGTGGCACTCAGGCTTCTCTCTATTTGTGGCACGTGGGCTCCAGGGCGTGTGGGCTCTGTAGTTAGCATGCGGGCTCTCTAGTTGAGGTGTGCAAGCTCAGTAGTTGTGGTGCACAGGCTTAGTTGTCCCGCGGCATGTGCGATCTTAGTTCCCCAACCAGGGACTGAACCTGCATCCCCTGCACTGGAAGGTGGATTCTTTACCACTGGACCACCAGGGAAGTCCCTCTTAGCTGTTGTGAGGTGTACTTAATGTATTTAATTTTAATGAAGGCTATAACCAAGTGGTTTTTGGTATCATATTTAAAAATCTTAACTGAATGATTCTAACCTCTGAGGATTTACTATTTATAAATGAACCTATTCATGATGGACACCAATGCCAAATGAAAATACTTCCCTAACACTTCAGATTAATAAAACCACACAACTATTTCCCATAGGCTGATGTAGAGTTTCTAGTAGGAAGCAAAACTGAGTCATTTGCCAGAAGAAAATTCACAGGGCAATTCCCTGAAACCATGGGAAATTTTCAAAACATAATTCCTAGACCAATGGTGGAAGAGGTTCCTGTTGTTTGACTTCAAGAGCTACAGTGAAAATGGTCAATCACACCTAAACTTAGTCCTCAAGAGAAAGCAAAAGCTACTTGTTATTGCCAGTGAAAAACAGAGTTCATATTAGGTTAACCTCTATGAACATGTGTAGTAGATGTGGCAGGAGAATACTGCTGAAGCAGGATTCTACCATGCCACGTGTCTCAAGATAGAAGAGCTCACCTGCTTGTTGCTATTAACACTAGCAGGAAAGACAGGGCTCAGGGTAGTGAACTTCCAAGCAAGTGATCCCTCAGCCTATGGGCTGAGGCAGAAAGACACTCTAGTTAGGACTCCTTGCCTCAACTGTACCAGTTAGCAGGAAGGATGACTCCCAAATATGCTACCATTAAAAATAATGTTTCCACAAAGGAAGGAGAAAAAATTGCACTTTGCTTTCTCTGCCCTCTGTTGGCTGCAACAGCAAAAGAAATCAACGTTTAACAGTTTGCCAACTGTATGCTAAACTTTGTGCTAGGGCTTAATATTACCTTGTCCCATTTTCATCCACACAATAAACCTATGATATAGATATTATTATCTCCATTTTATAAAAGGGGAACCAAACTCAGAGAGATTAAGATATGTGTCTACCATATACATGCTGTCTACAAGAGACCCACTTCAGATCTAGGGACACATGCAGACTGAAAGTAAGAGGATGGAAAAATGCATTCCATGCAAACAGAAATCAAAAGAAAGCTAGAGTAGCAATACTCATATTAGACAAAATAGAGTTTAAAATAAAGAATGTTACAAGAGACAAAGAAGGACACTACATAATAAGGGATCAGTCCAAGAAGAAGACATAACAATTGTAAATATATATGAACCCAACATAGGAGCACCACAATATATAAGACAAATACTAACAGCCATAGAAAGAAAAGTCGACAGTAACACAATTATAGTGGGGGACTTTAACACTCCACGTTCATCAATGGAACGATCATCCAGACAGAAAATCAATAAGGAAACACAGGCCTTAAATGACACATTAGACTAGATGGACTTAATTGATATTTAGAGCATTCCATCCAAAAGCAGCAGAATACACATTCTTCTCAAGTACACATGGAACATTCTCCAGAATTGATCACATGCTGGGCCACATAGCAAGCCTTGGTAAATTTAAGAAAACTGAAATCATATCAAGCATCTTTCCCAAACACAACGCTATGAGATTAGAAATCAACTACAAGGAAAAAGCTGTAAAATACACAAACTCATGGAGGCTAAACAATATGCTACTTAACAACCAATGGATCACTGAAGAAATCAAAGAAATCAAAAAGTATATAGAGACAAATGAAAATGAAAGCATGAGGATCCAAAACCTATTTGACACCCCAAAAGCAATTCTAGGAGGGAAATTTATAGCAACACAATCTTGCCTCAGGAAACAAGAAAAATCTCAAATAAACAACCTAACCTTACAACTAAAGCAACTAGAGAAATAAGAACAAACAAAACACAAAGTTAATAGAAGGAAAGAAACCATAAAGAACAGAGCAGAAATAAATGAAATAGAGAGAAAGAAAACAACAGAAAGGATGAATGAAACTAAAAGCTGGTCATTTGAAAAGATAAACAAAATGGATAAACCTTTAGACAGACTCATCAAGGAAAGAAGGGAGAGGACTCAAATTAATACAATTAGGAATGAAAAAGGAGAAGCTACAACAGACACCACAGAAATACAAAGGATCATGGGAGATTACTACAAGCAACTATATGCTAATAAAATGGACAACCTAGAAGAAAAGGACAAATTCTTAGAAAGGTACAATCTCCCAAGACTGAACCAGGAAGAAACAAAAAATATGAACAGATCAATTACAAGAATGAAATTGAAACTGGGATTACAAAACTCCCAACAAACCAAAGTCTAGGACCTGATGGCTTCACACGTGAATTCAATCAAGCATTTAGAGAAGACGTAACACCTATCCTTCTGAAACTATTCCAAAAAATTGCAGAGGAAGGAACACTTGCAAACTCATTCTGTGAGGTCACCATCACCTTGATAACCAAAACTAGACAAAGATACCACCAAAAAAGAAAATTACAGGCCAATGTCACTGGTGAACATAGATGCAAAAATAATCCTCAACAAAACACTAGCAAGCCGAATCCAACAATACATTAAAAGGATCAGACCCGATGATCAAGTGGGATTTATCCCAGGAATGAAAGGACTTTTATTTTCTTTTTTTCTTTTTTTTTTTTTTTTTTTAAACAACAGAAATTTATTTTCTCACAGTTCTGGATGCTGGAAGCCCAAGATCAAGGTGCCGGAAGACTTGTTTTCTCCTGAGGTGTCTTTTGTTGGCTTGCAGATGGCTGCCTTCTCACTATGTCCTCACATGGCCTTTTTCTCTGTGCCTGTGTACTCCTGTTATCTCTTTAAATTCTTGTAAGGACTCCAGTCCTATTGGATTAAGGTTCGACCCTGAGGACCTCATATAATCTTAGTCATCTCCTTAAGGGCCCTATATTCAAATAGAGCCACATTGGCAGTTAGGGCTTCTTCATATGAATCTGGGGGGGACACAATTCAGCCCATATACATATACACATTGTATACAATATTTTCCATATGCTTTAAGGGAGTGCAAAGTCCACGAAAGGACTTTTCAATATCCCCAAATCAATCGGTGTGATACACCAGAGCAACAAACTGAAGAATAAAAACCATATGATCATCTCAAAAGATGCAGAAAAAGCTCTTAACAAAATTCAACACCTATGTATGATAAAAGCTCTCCAGAAAGTGGGCACAGAGAAAACTTACCTCAACATAATAAAGGCCATATATGACAAACCTACACCTAACATCATACTCAATGGTGAAAAGCTGAAAGCATTTCCTTTAAGATCAGGAACAAGACAAGGATGTCCACTCTCGCCACTTTTACCGAACATAGTTTTGGAAGTCCTAGCCATGGCAATCAGAAAAGAAAAAGAAATAAAAGGAATCCAAATTGGAAAAGAAGTAAAACAGTCTCTGTCTGCAGATGACATGATACTATACATAGAAAATCCTAAAGATGCTACTAGAAAACTACTAGAGCTCATCAATGAATTTGGTAAAGTTGTAGGATACGTAATACACAGAAATCTCTTGCATTTCTATACACTAACAATGAAAGATCAGAAAGAGAAATTAAAGAAACAATCCCATTTACCAGTGCAGCAAAAAGAATAAAATACCTAGAAATAAACCTACCTAAGGAGGCAAAAGACCTGTACTTCAAAAAACTATACGATGCTGATGAAAGAAATCAAAGATGACAGAAACAGATGGAAAGACATACCATGTTCTTGGATTAGAAGAATCAATATTGTCACAATGACTCTACTACCCAAGACAATCTACATATTCAATGCAATCCCTATCAAATTACCAAGGGAATTTTTCACAGAACTAGAACAAAAAATCTTAAAATTTGTACGGAGAAACAAAAGACCCTGAATAGCCAAAGCAATCTTAAGAAAAACGGAGCTGGAGGAATCAGGCTCCCTGACTTCAGACTATACTACAAAGTGAAAGTCATCAAAACGGTATGGAACTGGCACAAAAACATAAATATAGATCAATGGAATAGGATAGAAAGCCCAGAAATAAACCCATGCACCATGGTCAATTAACCTATGACAACAAAGGCAAGACTACATGATGGAGAAAAGACAGTCTCTTCAATAAATAGTGCTGGGAAAACTGGACAGCTACATTTAAAAAAAATGAAATTAGAAGATTCTTTAATACCATACACAAAAATAAACTCAAAATGGATTAAAGACCTAAATGTAAGACTGGATACGCTAAAACTCTTAGAGGAAAACAGAGGCAGAACACTCTGACATAAATTGCAGCAAGATCTTTTTCAATCCACATCTAGAGTAATGGAAATTAAAAAACAAAAAACAAATGGGACTTAATTAAACTCAAAAGCTTATGCACAGCAAAGGAAATCATAAAGAAAGTACAAAGACAACCCATAAAATTGGAGAAAATATTTGCAAACGATGTAGCAGAAAAGGGATTAATCTCCAAAATTTACAAACAACTCATGGGGCTCAGTATGAAAAAAAACAACCCAATAAAAAAACGGGCAGAAGACCTAAATAGACATTTCTCCAAAGAAGACATACAGATGGCCAGGAGGCATATGAAAAGATGCTCAACATCAGTAATTATTACAGAAATGCAAATCAAAACTACAATGAGGTACCACCTCACACCAGTCAGAATGGCCATCATCAAAAAGTCTACAAACAATAAATGCTGGAGAGGGTGTGGAGAAAAGGGAACCCTCTTACACTGCTGTTGGGAATGTAAATTGATACAGCCACCGTGGAGAACAGTATGGAGATGCCTTAAAAAACTAAAATTAGAGCTACCATATGATCCAGGAATCCCACTCCTGGGCATATATCCATAGAAAAACATGGTTTCAAAGGATACATGCACCCCAATGTTCATTTCAGCCCTGTTTACAATAGCCAAGACTTGGAAGCAAACTAAATGTCCATCAACAGATGAATGGATAAAGAAGATGTGGGGCATATATACAATGGAATATTACTCAGCCATTAAAAAAGAATGAAATAATGCCATTTGCAGCTACATGGATGGACCTGGAGATTATCACACTAAGTGAAGTAAGTCAGACAGAGAAAAACAAATATCATATGATATCGCTTATATGTGGAATCCAAGAGAAATGATACAATGAACTTGTTTACAAGACAGAAACAGACTCACAGACTTAGAGAAGGAACTTGTGGTTGCCAGGGGCGATGGGTGGGGGTAGGGATAGATTGGGAATTTGGGATTGAGATGTACACACTTCTATATTTAGAATAGATGGCCAATGGGGACCTACTGTACGGCATGGGGAACTCTGCTCAATATTCTGTAATAACCTAAATAAGAAAAGAATTTGAAAAAGGATACGTGTGTATGTAAAAAACAAAAAAAGTAAGAAATGTGTCTAAAATCATGAAGCACTGGTAGAGCTCAGAAACCAATTATTTACTGTAAGCTGCTCTTAGAACTATATTTATTAAGCTGATCAGCAATTACTTAAGCAGTGCTTTGTGACATCTCAAGTCAATTTTTATTAGTTATTTAAAAATTTTACTTATAAATATAATATTGGATTTTGCACACCCCCTCATGGCCAAATACACAGTAGGTGCTAATATCATTGTTAAGCTGAATTTATAAGAAAAATAAAAATACCAACATACCTCTTTGCCCTTTCACCTCCCCATCTGAACTCTTAGCTACGTCACTGAGTTGACCATTACATCTCTTCCATGTTAAAAGCTTTAAACTCAAAGAAAAATACCCATCATTTCATAATAAAAGTCAATAGGAAATAGGAATTCTTTAACACAAATGAACAATTATTCACAAAAATAAACTAAACTCTATAGTAAGGCTTACCTGCAAACATCTAAGTTTTACTAATTACTAAAGATCCACGCACCAAAGAACTTCTTTCAAGTTACTTGCTGACAATACTACTTTATAAATAAGGCTATGCATGGTGAAGTAATGACAAGAGGGAAAAAGGTTCTTCCTGAAAGTGGCAACATATTCTCCGTTGCTGAATAGAAGAAGGTGAGTGTGAAGTACATCTGCAGAGCAGAAAGTTCTCACCAGAAAAGTGGCTCTCTCAAATAGAAGCACTTCATCAGCCTCAATAATTTCAGCAAAATTCCTTAGGTTCATTTCCAGCTGCTGAACATTGGGAATCAGCTGATAAACAATGCTGGACCAAGCCTAACAGAACAGAAGCACAGTGTAATATTACTAACAGGTAGCCAGTCCCAGATCTTTGCAAATGAGTAAGTATACTATAACATACAGATAGCAAAATATTGTGATAATTGAGTCCCAAACAAATTCTGGCAACAAGTATGATATAACACAAACGAAGTGAGAAAATGAAGATAATATTTGATTTTTATCCTTCAGTTGGATTTTTAAAAGTTTCAAACACTTTTGTAAAATACTTCTTTCCATTGATAATTAAAAATAAACAAATATTTAATTCCATCATATTGCCTTAGGGAAGTTGAAAACTCTGATATACTGGGCTAAAGAACTTCTAATCCAGCCATTCAAACAGATATGTAAGTCCAAGAGTGTAGACTGCTCTAAAGATCAGAACCTAATAATGCTATATTTAACATGCATCTAAGTATCAATTTTATGAAAATATCAGAGCCATGTAGAAAAATGGCCCCTCCCCTCAATGGGATAACATACAATAGAAATTACAAGAGAAATTAGTGGCATTATCATTCCAAAAGGCTTATTGTCAGCTGTATAAATTATTGATCCAATTGAATTAAAAACAGTCCACTGCGTGTTTGCCTAAAACTGACTTCATCCAGAGGAGTATGACTAAAATAAGGAGTTGAAATTAACCACACCCTCCCTCTATTCTCTTAAGGCTCTTTTATTTGAATTTTCATTATAATATTTCTTTCAATTTTGCCCCAATTTGTCTGGTAAGGTGTACAATGTTCTTCTCTCCCCTACTAGAGGGCAGGAACCTGATCTTAGCCATCTGTGCGTCCAACAGCATCAAGCAGATTGCAATGAGTGCTTGAAGAATAAAACTTAATATAAAAATTTATGTCAGCTCTATGCAACATTGATGTAAGAGAGAGTAGAGCCATGTCTCTGTTCCAATTAGTTTTATTACTTAGGCATGGGGGTTCAGGTTCCAAGTTCCCAGGTCGGTGTTAATGTCACTGCTGAATTTACCTTGGAGAAGGCACCAAAGCTAACCACAGCAGAGACATTGTCACTCACAGCAGTGTTGTGATTAGCCAATTGTCTTTGGTCGTGTTATGTATTGCCATCCTTCACACCGCAGTTGGTTCTTATCAGTGCGTCATGTCCATCCTTATTCACGGTTACCTGTTCTATGGGAATAAGGCTTTGAGAGAAATTCGGCCCAAATTAATCTAGAACAGTATTTCCTAGATAGGTATCTCAAAATGATCTGTTATTAGAGTGAGGCTGGGTCAACATATTGGGGAAAAAATGAATTAGTTCAAAAAATAAATCAGTGGCTATGTTTAAAGTCCAATTGTTTTTCTCCTTGGCAAATCAGGTTTCTGTGCTTTTGGTTGTAGATACTTGTCAGATGGAGTTGATACTGAGGCTGTAGCTACGAGTCACAGAGAAGGATGTTTTCCTACCCAGACTTGTCAATGGATACCAGAAGCAGTCTGACCACAGGAGGACCCAAAAGGAGCCAGTCTTTCAAATCACTAAATCAGTGGGAGAAAGGGAGGAAGCAGGATAAGGAGCCTATGTGCCAATAAGGTAATTTCAGCTTCATCCATAACACAGCTATTGTTTGTAACCTCTACAACTACTACAAGCAGTGTGGCATCCATTCCACCAATGAGGGAACAATCTCTCTGGTTGAAAGAATGCTAGTCTGTAATTTGGCATGAAAGTTAAAGCTATACTCTAGAAATAACATATCCCATTCTAAGACTCCCTTCTCCAATCTCTCCCCTAAATATTGTTCTTCTATTGCCATCCAAACTTAGGCAGACTAGCTTATATCCTGTAGAGGTACCTGAATATTAGATACAATACCCATCAGCACTGAGACCACAACAGGTCAAAATGGATGATGGCCAGTGAAACCTCTACTGTCATGAAGATCTGTATCAAATTAATCAGGACCAAACTGGGTTAATTCAGTGTGATCTGGTAGGTATGTCGACCCAATCTAAGATCAAAACCAAAATTTCTTAAGGTTAAATTGGATATTTTTCAAACAATTTATTGTAGATTATTTCTTCTTTTAGTTCAACACATCTAGATGGCTATGAAAGAGTTTAAAATCTTTTAGTTTTGATAATACCCTTCTAGCTTTTTTTTCATGCTCTTTAAATGAGAGAACTCAGGGAAACGTACGCACCTTATACAGAGTTTCATCCCAGATAGATGTTCGGAAGCAAGAACATTCCAATGGGCGAGACAAACGCCTCAGATCTTCTTCTCGCTCTTTAAAAATCTGAAGTAAATAGACCAACATACTGATCAGCATATAACTAACAGCTCTCCTCTCTCACTGCAAAATCTGAGGTGTAATATTTTAGCATATTTTAAACAGGGGCACTTCGTTTTTCCTCAGAGGAATTTTTAAATATGTATGTTACTTTACAGACTAGGATGGCAGAAATGATTTCAGGTCAGGTCTACAAAGTGCAATGGCTACTAGAATTCTTCAGGACTGTGCTGCTTGTTCTGAGTACTCACTGAGAACACAATGCTGGAAAATAAAATTTACCTAACAGAGAAATCTTAATAAAATATACCTAACATTCCAAATAATCCAATCTGGGTCATTTTTTAAGATATCCATACCAATATCAAGATTTTATAAATCAAAATACTTCAACTTTTGTAGATATCTTACTCTCATACACACATGCATACACATATATTATTTCTGTATGGACTGTATTTATTTGGCTACATAGATATAACAACCCCTTACACACAAATATCTATTCTTCTTGGCTATGTATCTATCTATATCTATGCCCATATATACATGGAAAAATATCTATTTATACAAATATAAACACATATACAGATATTTTCCAGGACTGGGTGGGCTTATAGTGAGTGCACTGTTCACAATGTGATAGATAATTTTATGCAACAACTAGGTTAGGCCACAATACCCAGACATTTGGTTAAACACCAATTTAGATGTTGCTATGAAGGTATTTTTTAGATGAGATTAATATTTAAATCAGCGGACTTTCAGTAAAGCAGATCCCCCTCCATAATATGGGTAAGCTTTATATAACCAGTTGAAGTCCTTAAGAGAAAAAGACTGCCATTCCCCAGGAAGAGGGAATTCTGCCTTCCAGACTGCCTTCTGACTCAAGATGCAACAAGGGTCTCCAGCCTATCAGTCTGCCCTGCAGATTTCGGACTTGCCAGCCTCCACAATCATATGAGTCAATTCCTTAAAATTAATCAGTCTCTCTCTTATTCTCACTCTCTCTCTCTCTCTCTACACACACACACACACACACACACACACACACACACACACACACACACACACACACACATACACTTCTTATTGGTTCTGTTTCTCTGAGGAACCCTGACTAATACACACACATAGAGGGAAACACCTATCTTGCTTGAAACTGATATTCAGGGAAGCACCCTAGCCATTTTATTCCAAAACCTCCAAGTCTGAAACTTTAATGAAATAGAGTATACTTTTCTTAATTAAGCTTAAAATCCCACAAAGAACATTAATGTATCTTTGGGGATATTTACATAAGTATTTAGAAAACAATATGTTGATCACTAAAAATTACAAGTAATTAAAAAATCCATAAGGAGGTCATTTATTGGAATGCTCTAGTATTTTCTGTTGCAAATTGGGCCAGGAAACAAAACCAAAAACAGTAATAATAACAAACCCCTCACAAGCTCAAGATCAAGCTACATACAGAATTTTCTGCTGAATTAAAACAGAATTGATACTTTGTGAGAGGGAGAAGGAATTAAAAAGAATACTCAAAAGTCCTTTTCAGAGTTAAATATGGAACCCTGTCAAGTGGTTTCTGAAAGCCTGTAAGCTAACCTAGAAACACCAAAATATACTCAAATACTGGAACACTGAAGGCAATCCTGTAACTAATCATGGAAAAAAAAAGTATTCCTGACCACAGCTATTACCAGAAAATTCTTAAGTTAAAGGGGATCCTTAGACTCCTACGTTCCAACCCAAAGAGGAACTGTATTCTTCTACATCACCAGCATATTCTAAAACTGGTTTCCTCAACTTTACCCTTGGAAATAGAGGATTTTCTCTTTCAGCTTAGACTTTAAAATCCAATCCTCTTATTTTATATGGAGCAAACTAAAGCTAGACTATATTTGTGACTTGCGAGTCCTGGGGTCTCATAGCTAGCTAGGAGCTTGCCCTTTCTATTGTGTCTTTTCTGGTTTAAATTTATGTGTACTAACTCCCATGCTAGAAAAGAAGATAAATATACCATATCAGTGCAATTATGAGGGCCTTGGCATTGTGCCTAACACAGTATAGTTGGCATTTGAATTGGTGCATACCAGTTTCCTAGGTCAACCTAGTGACAGCTATGACCTTTCTTTATCTCACCCCTCGTGGGTCTTCTAGCCTTGACAATAACTGCCTGCTCTGAAGGACAGTAAAACAGTGGCAGCAAATATATTTTTAAAATACATAAAGCTGCTTAGTGATATCACATGGTCAGGATCCTTTCCTAAATTTGAAAGTTATTTGCTAAATGAACATTATATTTCCCTTACCATGGAACATTTGTTTATAAGTCTTTTTAAAAATAAATGTCAACTTTATATTGAAAGCTTATGCTGAGATTTTTTTTTCCTAAAAAAAAATGGTACAAATTTATCTATATCTCTACAGAAGAAGTCTACAAAGGATGTCACTTATTTGGTGCACCACCCTTTCTATTTCTTACCAGGTCTCGTTGATCCTCCTGTACCAGATCCATTTTATGCACCAAGCAAAAGATTTTGGCATCTGGAGAATTCTGAAGAATGGCCTCCAGGCATGACTGGTAATAGTGCATGTCCTTTTCCAGTTCGCGGCTTTCCACATCAAAGACATAAATCAGAACCTCCACATTACGGAAGATGTTGTCTCGCTGGCTGGTGAAATAATTTTCCATGAAGGTGTCCTGTCTAGTAGGAAAAAAAATTAGGTAATAAGCAAGTCATCACTTAATCACTCCTATTTACAATCTATTTTTGTTGGCTTAATCAGTGTGAAAGATAATCCTAAAGCTTCAAATTAAAGGGAAAATGATAGCAAATTAGGATGGCCTCACCTTCTTACTTCTTAAGCCACATCTTGTGCCACCTTTTGCTCCTCTCCTTGTGTTCCAAATATACTTTGACCTTCCCTCAGTTCTAGTGGCCCATGGTCTATCCACTGAGGGGCCTTTACACATGCTTTTCACTCTGTCTCACAAGCTATCCCCTTACTTTTATACCTAATTAACTCCTACTTGAAATCCACTGGATTTCAGCTCAATTCATACTTCCTCACAGAAACTATCCCTGACCTCACTGATTTGGGCAAATCTAGTTGCCATAGGCAATTATACTAACACATTGGTTTTATTTTTAACACTCACCACAAGTGTGATATTATACATATTTGTGTGAGTTTTTAATTAATGGCATTCAATCCCCTAGATGGCAAGCTCCATGAAGGTAAGGACCATGTCTGTTACAGTTTGACATTGTTTCCCAGCTTTTAACACAGAGCTTGCCACAGAGTAGTTGCTCAATGAATATTTACTGAATGAATAACTAGTCAAACACTCTAGACTATATGAAAATGGTTCCAAGTTAATTTTTTAGCAGAATGTTGCTCTTTGCTCCTTAGCCTGTGTGCAGTTTCCCAAGAAATTCTCAATTGCCAGCTGGCTAGAAGAATACAGTATTATTCTGTCCTGAACAAAAAAATCAAGGAGTGGCATCAACAAGATGGTGGAATGAAAAGCTACCTCTGTCTCTCCCCTTCAATCTACAACCAGTAAAACATTCACAACTCAACAAAGGTACTTTTGTCCAACACACCAGGATGCTACAGAATTCCACACACCTGTACTTCTAAAGGTGGATGGACTGGAACCGATAGAGGAGGCAGAACCGAAGGAACAGTAGAGGTAGTGCCTATAATCCTGGCCCTCTGGCCATGGCAGCTAAGCCTGCAGCCCCAGAGAACCTGGTAGCAGCAGAGAAGACAGCACACACAACACCATCCTCCTGGCTGCAGTGGCACCCATGGCCACATCTAACTGTACAGCAGAGGGAATGGGGCCTGCGGCCCTGTCCCTCCAGCCACTGAGGTGCCCAAGTCTCCAGTCCCTCTGTTCTCCCACCAGAAGTGACAGAGCCTAAGAACCTTAGAAAACCAGATAGGGAAGAGGCACTGGTATGACCCTGGCTCCCCCCACCCCTTCCCCCTGTGGTGGCTGAGCCTGTGACTCAGAGGATACTGGAAGTGAGGGAAGAACCCACCATCCAGGTGAACCAGGCAGCTTCTGACAGTGACATAGGCAGAAGCAAGGTGCCAATGACACTGAAAACACCAGAAGTTATAATGAGAGTTGGGACAGGGGGCACACCTCTGACAGAGGCAGCTCAGGTCAGAGAAACCAAAAACTTGTGCTATAGTGCAACCTATGGAAAAATAAAAGACCCATAATTTCTAACTTGTCTCACTTCACATGCTCTGGCAGAAGGAAGTACCATGAAGAAGCACAGTAACACTGCACCATGAAAAGAAAATGACAATTCTCCAGAAACCAAAGTTAAAGTCACAGAATAATGTGATCTGATGGAGAATTTAAAATAGCTGTCATGAAGAAATTCAACAAGCTACATGAAAACTCAGAAAGGCACATGAATTAGCTCAGGAATAAAATTAATAAACAGGAATGCTTTACCAAAAAGGCTGAAACTAAAAAAAAAAAGAGAACTACAATTCTGGAGCTGAAAAATTCATTAAATGAGATAAAGAATGCATTAAAAAGCACTGGAAATAAAGCAGACCATATGGAAGAGAGGATTAGTGAATGTGAAGATAGAAATCTAGAAAAGATACAAGTAGAAGAGGAAAGAAAAATAAGATGCAAAAATATGAGGAAATCCTACAAGAGCTATCTGACTCTTTTAGGTAGGGCAACATTAGGATAATGGACATCACAGAAGGAGAAAAGAGGGAGAAGGGAGCAGAGAGTTTATTTAAACAAATAATAGCTGAGAATTTCCTAAACTGTGGAAGAAACTGGATATACAAGTCCATGAAGCTAAGAGAACACATAATTACCTCAATGCAAAAAGACCTTCTCCAAGACACATATTAAAACTGTCAAAAGTCTATGACAAAGAAACAATTTTGGAGGCAGCCAGGGAGAAAAAAATGGTAAACTACAAAGGAACCCAAATTAGGCTATCAGCAGATTTCTAAGCAGAAACTCTAGAGGTCAGGTGGGAATGGAATGACATTATCAAAATACTATAAGATAAAAGTTGTCACCCAAGAATACTGTACCCACCAAAGTTATCATTCAGATATGAAGGAGGAATAAAGACTTACCCAGACAAACAAAAGCTGAGGGAGTTCATCAACACTAGACCTGCCTTACAAGAGATGTTGAACAGAGGTCGTACACCAGAAACAAAGACAAAAGTACATAAAACTTGGAGTAAGGTGATAGAGAGACAGAATCAGAAAATTGCAACTATTTATCAGAAAAGGTTCTTAAACATTTTATTACAGTATAAAGGTTAAAAAAGGGAGAAAATGCAGAAAAAATAACTATAGCTACTTCAATTTGGTAACAAACTTACAATGTAAAAAGGGAAAGTATGAGACAACAAAAACACAAAAGGGGAAGAGGAAAACCATACAGTTAAATGAAGATAAGATGCTATCAGCAGAAAAAAACTATTTATCTATGTGACATTTGATACAAACTTCATGTTAATTAAGAAACATAAATCTAGAACAGAGACACAAAACAAAATGAGAAAAATATCATAGAAAACCACCAAACAAAAATGGAAGACAGAAACAAAAGGCAAAAGAAACAATGAGCCCGTCCTAAGGAAAGGGAAGTTGGAGACTGAGTTGGTGGCCACATTGGGATGCTCCTGGCAGGTAAGCAGTGCAGAAACGACCGTGTGACTGACACGGTCTTGGTGTTCCAGCCAGGTGTCAGGCCTGAGACTCAGAGGTGGGAGAGCCAAGTCCAGGACATTGGACCACCAGAGACCTCCCAGCCCGACTTAATATCAAATGGTGAAAGCTCTCACAGAGATCTCCATCTCAACGCAAAGACCCAGCTCCACTGAAAAACCAGCAAGCTACACTGCTGGACACCATATGCTAAACAACTAGCAAGTCAGGAACACAAAGACACCCATTAGCAGAGAAGCTGCCTAAAATCATACTAAGTTCATAGACAACCCAAAGCACACCACCGGACATGGCCCTGCCAAGCAGAAAGAAAAGATCCAGTCCCACCAATGAAAACACAGGTACCAGTCCCCTCCACGAGGAAGCCTACAGAAGCCACTGAACCAACCTCACCCACTGGGGGCAGACACCAAAAACAATGGGAACTAAGAACCTGCAGCCTGCGAAAAGGAGACCCCAAACAGTAACTTAAAAAAAAATGAGAAGACAGAGAAAAATGCATGAGATGAAGGAGCAATGTAAAAAACCACGAGACCTAACAAATAAAGAGGAAATAGGCAGTGAACCTGAAAAACAATTCAGAGTAATGAGAGTAAAGATGATCCAAAATCTTGGAAAAAGAAGGGAGAAAATAGATAAAAACATTTCACAAGGACCTAGAAGAATTAAAGAGCAAAGAAACAATGATGAACAACACAATAAATGAAATAAAAAATTCTTTAGAAGTAATCAACAACAGAATAACTGAGGCAGAAGAATGGATAAGTGACCTGGAAGATAAAACCACCGGACATGGCCCTGCCAAGCAGAAAGAAAAGATCCAGTCCCACCAATGAAAACACAGGTACCAGTCCCCTCCACGAGGAAGCCTACAG
Source organism: Physeter macrocephalus (assembly GCF_002837175.3). Taxonomy (NCBI): domain Eukaryota; kingdom Metazoa; phylum Chordata; class Mammalia; order Artiodactyla; family Physeteridae; genus Physeter; species Physeter macrocephalus. The sequence continues at coordinate 36,114,587 of NC_041234.1, read as the reverse complement.
AAGCCACTGAACCAACCTCACCCACTGGGGGCAGACACCAAAAACAATGGGAACTAAGAACCTGCAGCCTGCGAAAAGGAGACCCCAAACAGTAACTTAAAAAAAAATGAGAAGACAGAGAAAAATGCATGAGATGAAGGAGCAATGTAAAAAACCACGAGACCTAACAAATAAAGAGGAAATAGGCAGTGAACCTGAAAAACAATTCAGAGTAATGAGAGTAAAGATGATCCAAAATCTTGGAAAAAGAAGGGAGAAAATAGATAAAAACATTTCACAAGGACCTAGAAGAATTAAAGAGCAAAGAAACAATGATGAACAACACAATAAATGAAATAAAAAATTCTTTAGAAGTAATCAACAACAGAATAACTGAGGCAGAAGAATGGATAAGTGACCTGGAAGATAAAACAGTGGAAATAAGTGCCACAGAGCAGAATAAAGAAAAAAGAATGAAAAGAACTGAGGACAGGCTCACAGATCTCTGAGACAACATTAAACACACGAACATTCAAATTATAGGAGTGCCAGAAGAAGAGAAAAGTAAGGGTCTAAGAAAATATTTGAAGGGATTATAGTGGAAAACTTCTTTAACATGGGAAAAGAAATAGTCAATCAAGTACAGGAAGCTCAGAGAATCCCATACAGGATAAATCCAAGGAGAAACACGCCAAGACACATATTAATCAAACTACCAAAAATTAAATACAAAGAAAAAATATTAAAAGCAGAAGGGGTAAAGCAACAAATAACATACAACAGAATCCCCATAAGGTTAACAGCTCATCTTTCAGCAGAAACTCTGCAAGCCAGAAGGGAGTGGCAGGACATATTTAAAGTGATGAAAGGGAAAAACCTACAACCAAGATTACTCTACACAGTAAGGATCTCATTCAGATTCAACGGAGAAATTAAAATCTTTACTGACAAGCAAAAGCTAAGGGAATTCAGCACCACCAAAACAGCTTTACAACAAATGCTAAGGGAACTTCTCTAGGCAGGAAACACAAGAGATGGAAAAGCCCTACAATAACAAACCCAAAACAATGAAGAAAATGGTAATAGGAACATACATATCAATAGCTACGTTAAAGGTAAATGGATTCAATGCTCCAACCAAAACACACAGACTGGCTGAACGGATGCAAAAACAAGACCCATATATATGCTGCCTACAAGAGACCCACTTCAGACCAAGGAACACATAAAGACTGAAACTGAAGGGCTGGAAAAAGATATTCCATGCAAATGGAAATCAAAAGAAAGCTGGAGCAGGAATTCTCATATCAGACAAAATAGACTTTAAAATACAGACAAGAGACAAAGAAGGACACTACATGATGATCAAGGGATCAATCTAAAAAGAAAACAACTGTAAATATTTATGTACCCAACATAAGAGCACCTCAATACATGAGGCAAATACTAATAGGCATAAAAGGGGAAATCGACAGTAACACACAATAGAAGGGGACTTTACCACCTCACTTTCACCAATGAACAGATCATCCAAAATGAAAATAAATAAGGGAATACAAACCTTAAATGACACATTAGATAAGATGGACTTAATTGATATTTATAGGACATTCCATCAAAAAACAACAGAATACAATTTGTTCTCAAGTGCTCATGTAACATTCTCCAGGATAGATTCATATCTGGTAAAATCAAGCGTTGGTAAATTTTAAAAAATTGAAATCGTGTCAAGTATCTTTTCCAACCACAATGCTATGAGACTAGGTACCAATTACAGAAAAAAAAACCTGTAAAAAATACAAACATATGGAGGCTAAACAATACATTACTTCATAACCAAGAAATCACTGAAAAAAATCAAAGAGGAAATCAAAAAATACCTAGAAACAAATGATAATGAAAACATGACGATCCAAAACTTATGGGATGCAGCAAAAGCAGTTTTAAGAGGGACGTTTATAGCAATACAACCCTACCTCAAGAAACAAGAAACATCTCAAATAAACAACCTAATGTTACACCTAAAGCAATTAGAGAAAGAAGAACAGAAAAAACCCAAAGTGAGCAGAAGGAAAGAAATCATAAATATCAGCTCAGAAATAAATGAAAAAGAAAAGAAGAAAAAGATCAATAAAACTAAAGGCTGGTTCTTTGAGAAGATAAACAAAATTGATAAACTGTTAGCCAGACTCATCAAGGAAAAAAGGGAGAAGACACAAATCAACATGACTAGAAATGAAAAAGGAGAAGTAACATCTGACACTGCAGAAAGACAAAGGATCATGAGAGATTACTACAAGCAACTATATGCCAATAAAATGGACAACCTGGAAGAAATGGACA
>NC_041234.1:36079408-36112120 GCF_002837175.3 Physeter macrocephalus | reverse complement strand
ACTGTGATTAAAAATCTTCCAACAAACAAAAGTCCAGGACCAGATGGTTTCACAGGTGAATTCTACCAAACATTTAGAGAAGAGCTAACACCTAACCTTCTCAAACCCTTCCAAAATATAGCAGAGGGAGGGATACTCCCAAACTCATTCTATGAGGCCACCATCACCCTGATACCAAAACCAGACAAAGATGTCACAAAAAAAGAAATCTAAAGGCCAATATCACTGATGAACATAGATGCAAAAATTCTCAACAAAATAGTAGCAAGCAGAATCCAACAGCACATTAAAAGGATCACATACCATAATCAAGTGGGGTTTATCCCAGGAATGCAAGGATTCTTCGATATATGCAAATCAATCAACGTGATACACCATATTAACAAATTGAAGGAGAAAAACCATATGATCATCTCAATAGATGCAGAAAAAGCTTTCAACAAAATTCAACACCCATTTATTATAAAAGCTCTCCAGAAAGTAGGCATAAATGGAACCTACCTAAAGAGGGAACTTACCTCAACATAATAAAGGCAATATATGACAAACCCACAGCCAACATCGTTCTCAATGGTGAACAACTGAAACCATTTCCTCTAAGGTCAGCAACAAGACAAGGTTGCCCACCTGCACGATTATTCAACATTGTTTTGGAAGTGTTAGACACGGCAATCAGAGAAGAAAAGGAAATAAAAAGAATCCAAATCAGAAAAGAAGAAATAAAACTGCCACTGTTTGCAGATGGTATGATACTATACATAGAGAATCCTAAAGATGCTACCAGAAAACTACTGGAGCTCATCAATGAATTTGGCCAAGTTGCAGGATGCGAAATTAATGCACTGAAATCTCTGGCATTCCTATACACTAAGGACGAAATATCTTAAAGAGAAATTACAAAAACACTCCCATTTACCACTGCAACAAAAAGAATAAAATACATAGGAATAAACCTATCTAAGCGGACAAAAAACCTGTATGCAAAAAACTATAAGACACTGATGAAAGAAATTAAAGATGATACAAAAAGATGGAGAGATATACCATGTTCTTGGATTGGAATAATCAACACTGTGAAAATGACTTTACTACCCAAAGCAATCTACAATTCAATGTAATCTCTATCAAACTACCAATGGCATCTTTCACAGAAGTAGAACAAAAAATTTCACAATTTGTATGGAAACACAAAAGACCCCAAATAGCCAAAGCACTCTTGAGAAAGAAAAACAGAGCTGGAGGAATCAGGCTCCGTGACTTCAGACTATACTACCAAGCTACAGTAATCAAGACAGTATGGTACTGGCACAAAATCAGAAATACTGATCAATGGAACAGGATAGAAAGCCCAGAGATAAACCCACACACATATGGTCACCTTATCTTTGATAAGGGAGTCACAAATATACAATGGAGAAAACAGTCTCTTCAATACATGGTGCTGGAAAAACTGGACAGCTACATGTAAATGAATGAAATTAGAACACTTCCTAACACCAAAGACAAAAGTAGACTCAAAATGGATTAAAGGCCTAAATGTAAGGCCAGACACTATAAAACTCTTAGAGGAAAACACAGAATACTCTATGGCATAAAACACAGCAAGATCCTTTTTGACCCACCTCCTAGACAAATGGAAGTAGAAACAAAAATAAACAAATGAGACCTAATGAAACTTAAAAGTTTTTGCACATCAAAGGAAACCATAAACAAGACGAAAAGACAATCCTCCGAATGGGAGAAAATATTTGCAAACGAAGCAGCTGACAAAGGTTTAATCGCCAAAATATAGAACTAGCTCATGAAGCTCAATATCAAAAAAACAAACAACCCAATGCAAAAATGGGTGGAAGACCTAAATAGACATTTCTCCAAAGAAGATATATAGATTTTTAAAAAACACATGGAAGTATGCTCTACATCACTAACCATTAGAGAAATGCAAATCGAAACCACAATGAAGTATCACGTCATATCAGTCAGAATGGCCAACATCAAAAAATCTACAAACAATAAATGCTGGAGAGGGTGTGGAGAAAAGGGAATACTCCTGCACTGGTGGTGGGAATGTAAATTAACACAGCCACTATGGAGAACAGTATGGAGGTTCCTTAAAAAGCTAAAAATAGAACTACCATATGACCCAGCAATACCACTACTGGGCATATACCCTGAGAAAACCATAATTCAAAAAGAGACATGTACCACAATGTTTACTGCAGCACTATTTACAATAGTCAGGACATGGAAGCAACCTAAGTGTCCATCAACAGATTAACGGATAGAGTAGATGTGGCATATATATACAATGGAATATTACTCAGCCATAAAGATAAACGAAATTGAGTTATTTTTAGTGAGCTGTATGGACCTACAGTCTGTCATACAGAGTGAAGTCAGAAAGGGAATAACAAATACCATACGCTAACACATATATATGGGATCTTAAAAAAAAATGGTTCTGATGAACCTAGGGGCAGGACAGGAAAAAAGATGCAGACATAGAGAATGGACTTGAGGACATGGGGAGGGTGATGGGTAAGCTGGAACAAAATGAGAGAGTAGCACTGACATATACACTACCAAGTCTTGTACAGCAGAAAGTAATACAACATTGTAAAGCAATTATACTCCAATAAAGATGTTAAAAAAAAAAGAAACAATGATAATATAGAGCAAGCAGAAAATCAGAAGATAAAATAGCAGTACTAAGTACTCATCCATCAATAATCACCCAAAATGTAAATGAACTGAATTCACCAATCAAAAGACACAGAGTAGCTGGAGAGGTTATAAAACAATACTCAACTCTGTGCTGCCTCCATGAGATTCACCTCAGCTCTATAGGCTAAAAGTAAACAGACAGAAGATGATAGTCTAAGCAAATGTCAGAGAAGAGAAAGTCGGTGCAGTCATACTCATATCACAGAAAATGGACTTCAAGCCGAAAAAGGGGAGTAAGAGATAAAAATGACATAACAGTGATTAATATGGGAGCACCAAAATATATAAAGCAATTATTAACAGAAGTGAAAACAAATTGACAGCAATATGATAATAGTAGGGAACTTTAACACCGATACCCCACTAACATCAATGGATAGATCATCCAGACAGATGGCCTTAAATGAAGGAAACAGTGGCCTTAAATGAAATATCAGACCAGATGGATTTGATAGATTTGTACAGAACATTCCATCCAAATGCAGCAGAATACAAATTTTTCTGCACATGGAACTTTCTGAGAGATAGACCATATGTTGTAACACAAAACAAGGCTCAATAAATTTAAGAAGACTGAAATCATATCAAGCATCTTTTCTGACAATGGTATGAGACTAAAATCAACTACGAGAATAAAGCTGGAAAAATAACAAATATGTGGAGACTGAACAACATGTTACTGAACAATATTGGGTCAATGAAGAAATCAAAGGAGAAATTGAAAACTACCTGAAGGCAAATGAAAATATGACATACCAAAATCTATGTGATCCAGCAAAGTGGCACAAATAGGGAAGTTTATAGTAATACAGGCATACCTCAAGAAACAAGAAAAATCTCAAATAAATAACTTTATACCTAAAGGAACTAGAAAAAGAAGAACAAAGCCCAAGATCCATAGAAGTAAGTAAATAACAAAGATCAGAGCAGATATAAATGAAATAGAGACTAAAAGGACTAGAGAAATGGTTAATGAAATTAACAGTGGGTTCTTTTGAAGGATAAAAAAACTGACAAACCTTCAGCTAGACTCACAGAGAAGAGAGAAAATCCTGATTAAAAAATCAGAAACAAAAGAGGAGAATAACAAAAGATACCACAGAAATACAAAGGATTATAAGAGAATACTATGAACAGCTATATTCCAACAAATTGGACAATCTAGAAGAAATAGACAAATTCATAGAATCATACAACCTTCTATGACAGAACCATGAAGAAATAGTTTGAATAGACTGATCACTAGTACAGAGACTGAAACAGTAATCAAAAAGCTACCAAAAGTCCAGGATCACATGGTTTCACAGATGAATTCTACCAAACATTCAAGGAAGATTTAATACCTATTCTTCCCAAACTACTCCAAAAAACTGAAGAGAAGGGAACACTTCCTAACTCATTCTATGAGGGCAACATTACCATGATACCAAATCCAGACAAAGCCAACACACACAAAAAGAAAATTACAAGCCAATATCTCTGGTGCACATAGATGCAAAAATCCTCAATAAAATAATAGCAAACCAAATACAATGCATTAAAAGGATCATGCACCATGATCAGGTGGGATTTATTCCAGTTATTCAAGGATGGTTCAACACCTGCAAATCAAGCCATGTGATATACCACATTAACAAAATAAAGTATAAAAATCATATGATTATCTGAGCAACTGCAGAAAAAGCATTTGACAAGATTCAACACACACTTATGATAAAACTTTTCAATAAAGTAGGTATAAAAGGAATGTACCTCAACATAATAAAGGCCATATATGAAAAACCCAGAGCTAACATCATACTCAATGGTGAAAAACTGAAAGCTATTCCTCTAAAATCAGGAACAAGACAAGAATGCCCACCCTAGCCACTAGCCAGAGCAATTAGGAAAGAAAAGGAAATAAAAGACATCCAAATTGGAAAGAAAGAAGTAAAACTGTTACTATTTGTAGATGACATGATTTTATATATAGAAAATCCTGAAGTCTCCACCAAAAAAAACTATTAGAAATAAGAAACAAAAACATTAAATTTGCAGGATATGAAATCAATATACAAATATCTGTTGTGTTTCTATACACCAATAATGAGCCAGTAGACAGAGAGATTAAGTAAACAATACCATTTATAATTGTGACAAAAAAAATAAAATACCTAGGAATAAATTTAACCAAGGAAGTAAAAAAGAACTGTACACTGAAATCTATAAATCAATGATGAAAGGAACTGAAAAAACAAATAAATGGGAAGATATTCTCTGTTCTTGGATTAGAAGAATTAGTATCGTTAAAAGGTCTCTATTACCCAAAGCAACATAAAAACTGAATGCAATCCCTATCAAAATTCTAACAACATTTTTCACAGAAATAGATCAAATAATCCTAAAATTTGAAATTTGTATGGAATCACAGAAGATACCAAATAGCCAAAGCAATCCTGAAAAAAAGAACAAAGCTGGAAGTATATCACTCCCTGATTTCAAAATATACTACAAAGCCACAGTAATCAAAACTGAATGGTAGGACTTCCCTGGAGGCGCAGTGGTTGAGAGTCAGGCTGCCAATGCAGTGGACACGGGTTCATGCCCTGGTCCAGGAAGATCCCACATGCCACGGAGTGGGTGGGCCCATGAGCCATGGCCGCTGAGCCTGCGCATCCGGAGACTGTGCTCCGCGATGGGAGAGGCCACAACAGTGAGAGGACCGCGTATCGCAAAAAACAAACAAACAAAAAAACTGAATGGTATTGGAAGAAAAACACACACAGAGCAAGGAGCAGAATTGAGAGCCTAGAAATAAACCCACGCATATATGGACAATTAATTTACAACAAAGGAGCAAGAATACACTGTGGAGAAAGACTAGTCTCTTCAATAAATGGTGTTGGAAAAAATGAAGAGTGACATGCAAAAACGTGAAACTAGACCAATATCTCACACCATACAGAAAAAACAACTGAAAATGGTTTAAGGACTTCAACACAAGATTTGAAACCAGAAAACTCCTAGGAGAAAACATAGGCAATATGGTCTTTGATATCAGTCTTAGCAATGTCTTTCTAGCTATGCCTCCTCAGACAAAGGAAACAAAAACAAAAATAAGCAAATGGGACTACATCAAAATAAAAAGCTTCTGCATAGCAAAAGAAACCATCAACAGAACAAAAAGGCAACCTACTGAATGGAAAAAGATATTTGAAAATCATATATCTGATAGCAGTTAATATCCAAAATACATAAAGAATTCATATAAACTCATCAACAACAAAACAAGCAACCTGATTAAAAAATGGGAAGAGCAGCCAAATAGACATTTTTCCAAAGATATACAGATGGCCAACAGGCACATGAAAAGATGTTCAATGTCACTGATTAGTACGGAAATGTAAATCTAAACCAAAATAACATACCGACTTATGCCCCTTAGACTGCTTATTATCAAAAAGGCAAGAAATAACAAGTGTAGAAATAACAAGTGTAGAAAGGGGAACCTTTATATGCTGTTTGTGGGAATGTAAATTGGTGCAGCAACTATGGAAGAAATATGGAAAGTCCTCAAAAATAAAAAATATGGACTTCCCTGGTGGTGCAGTGGTGAGGAATCTGCCTGCTAATGGAGGGGAAACAGGTTTGATCCCTGGTACAGGAAGATCTCACATGTCATGGAGCAACTAAGCTCGTGTGCCACAACTACTGAGCCTGTGCTCTAGAGCCCATGAGCCACAACTACTGAAGCCCGCACACCTAGAGCCCATGCTCCGCAACAAGAGAAGCTACAAGAACGAGAAGCCTGCGCATCGCAAAGAAGAGTAGCCCCCACTCAATGCAACTAGAGAAAGCCTGTGTGCAGCAACAAAGCCCAAAATAAATACATAAATAAATAAATAAAATGTAAAAATACATCAAGAATAGAACTAACATATGATCCAGCTGTCCCACTTCCGGGTATTTATCCAAACAATATGAAAACACTAATTTGAAAAGATACATGCACCCCTATGCTCAGTGTGGCATTATTTATAATAGCCAAGATATGGAAACCACCTAAGTGCCCATCAAAAGATGAACAGATGAAAAAGATATGGTATCGGAGGAGGAGCTTCAAGATGGCGGAAGAGTAAGACATGGAGATCACCTCCCTCCCCACAAATACATCAGAAATACATCTACATGTGGAACAATTCCTACAGAACACCTATTGAACGCTGGCAAAAGACCTCAGACCTCACAAAAGGCAAGAAACTCCCCACGTACCTGGGTAAGGAAAAAAAAAAAGAAAAAACAGAGACAAAAGAATAAAGATGGGACCTGCACCAGTGGGAGGGAGCTGTAAAGAAGGAAAGGTTTACACACACTAGGAAGCCCCTTTACGGGAGGAGACTGTGGGTGGCGGAGGGAGGAAGCTTCGGAGCCACAGAGGAGAGCGCAGTAACAGGAGTGCCGAGAGTAAAGCAGAGAGATTCCTGCACAGAGGATTGGTGCTGACCAGCACTCACCAGCCCGATAGGCTTGCCTGCTCACCCGCTGGGGCTGGTGAGGGCTGGGAACTGAGGCTTGGGCTTCAGAGATCAGAACCCAGGGAGAGGACTCGGGTTGGCTGCATGAACAGAGCCTGAAGGGACTAGTGAGCCACAGCTAGCTGGGAGGGAGTCCAGGAAAAAGTCTGGAGCTGCCAAAGAGGGAAGATACTTTTTCTTTCCTCTTTGTTTCCTGGTGCAAGAGGAGAGGGGATTAAGAGCGCTACTTAAAGGAGCTCCAGAGATGGGTGCGAGCTGCGGCTATCAGTGCGGACTCCAGAGACGGGCATGGGATGCTAAGGCTGCTGTTGCAGCCACCTAGAAGCCTGCGTGAAAGCACAGGTCACTATCCACACCTCTAATCCCAGGAGCCTGTGCAGCCTGCCACTGCCAGGGTCCCATGATCCAGGGACAACTTCCACGGGAGAATGCACAGTGCGCCTCAGGCTGGTGTAACGTCACACTGGGCTCTGCCAACGCAGGCTCGCCCTGCATCCATACCCGTCCCTTCCCCCGGCCTGAGTGAGCCAGAGCCCATGAAACAGCTGCTACTTTAACCCCGTCCTTTCTGAGCGAAGAACAGAGGCCTTCAGGTGACCTACAGGAAGAGGCAGGTCCAAATCCAAAGCTGAACCCTGGGAGTTGTGCGAACAAAGAAGAGAAAGGGAAATTTCTCCCAGCAGCTTCAGGAGCAGTGGATTAAATATGCAAAATCAACGTGATGTACACTGCATCTGTGGAATACCTGAATAGACAATGAATCATCCCAAATTGAGGACGAGGACTTTGGGATCAACGATGTATATATTTTTTTCCCTTTTTCTGTTTTTCTGAGTGTGTATGTGTATGCTTCTGTATGTAATTTTGTCCTAGGGGGTCTGTCCATCAATTTTTTTCCTTTAAAAAATTTTTTTCTTAATAATTATTTTTTATTTTAATAACTTTATTTTATTTTAACTTATTTTATTTTATTTTATCCTCTTTCTTTCATTCTTTCTACATTTTCTCCCTTTTCTTCTGAGCTGTGTAGATGAAAAGCTGTTGGTGCTCCAGCCAGGAGTCAGTGCTGTGCCTCTGAGGTGTCAGAGCCCAGTTCAGAACACTAGTACACAAGAGACCGCCCAGCTCCACGTAATATCAAATGGCAAAAATCTCCAGAGATCTCCTTCTCAACACCAAGACCCAGCTCCACTCAACAACTAGCAAGCTACAGTGCTGGACACCCTATGACAAAAAAACTAGAGAGACAGGAACACAACCCCATCTATTAGCAGAGAGGCTGCCTAAAATCATAAAAAGGACACAGACCCCCCAAAACACACCACCGGACGTAGACCCATCCACCAGAAAGACAAGATCCAGCCTCATCCACCAGAACACAGGCACTAGTCCCCTCCACCAAGAAGCCTACAAAACCCACTGAACCAACCTTAGCCACTTGGGAAAGACACCAAAAATAATGGGAACTACGAACCTGCAGCCTGTGAAAAGGAGGCCCCAAACACAGTAAGTTAAGCAAAATGAGAAGACAGAGAAACACACAGCAGATGAAAGAGCAAGGCAGAAACCAACCAAACCTAACAAATGAAGAGGAAACAGTATACCTGAAAAAGAATTAAAAATAATAATAGTAAAGATGATACAAAATCTTGGAAATAGAAAGGAGAAAATAAAAGAAACGTGTAACAGGGACCTAGAAGAACTAAAGAGCAAACAAACAGTGATGAACAACTAAATAAATGAAATTAAAATTCTCTAGAAGGAGTCAATAGCAGAATAACTGAGGCAGAAGAACGGATAAGTGACCTGGAAGATAAAACAGTGGAAATAACTACTGCAGAGCAGAATAAAGAAAAAAGAATGAAAAGAATTGAGAACAGTCTCAGAGACTTCTGGGACATTAAACACAACAACATTCGAATTATAGGGGTCCCAGAAGAAGAAGAGAAAAAGAAAGGCACTGAAAATATTTGAAGAAATTATAGCTGAAAACTTCCCTAATATGGGAAAAGAAAGAGTTAATCAAGTCCAGGAAGCACAGAGGGGCCCATATAGGACAAATCGAAGGAGAAACATGCCAAGACACATATCAATCTATCAAAAATAAAATTAAATCCAAAGAAAACATATTAAAAGCAGCAAGGGAGAAACAACAAATGACATACAAGGGAATCCCCAAAAGGTTAACAGCTGATCTTTCAGCAAAAACTCTTCAAGCCAGAAGGGAGTGGCAGGACATATTTAAAGTGATGAAGGGGAAAGTCCAACAACCAAGATTACTCTACCCAGCAAGGATCTCATTCAGATTCCATGGAGAAATTAAAACCTTTACTGACAAGCAAAAGTTAAGACAATTCGGCACCATCAAACCAGCTTTACAACAAATGCTAAAGCAACATCTCTACGCAGGAAAAACAAGAGAAGAAAAAGACCTACAATAACAAACACAAAACAATTAAGAAAATGGGAATAGGAACATACATATCGATAAGTACCTTAAATGTAAATGGATTAAATGCTCCAACCAAAAGACATAGACTGGCTGATTGGATACAAAAACAAGTCACTTATATATGCTGTCTACAAGAGACCCACTTCAGACCTAGGGACACATACACACTGAAAGTGAGGGGATGGAAAAAGATATTCCATGCAAATGGAAATCAAAAGAAAGGTGGAGTAGCAATACTCACATGAAATAAAATAGACCTTAAAATAAAGGATGTTACAACAGACAAGGAAGGACATGACATAATGATCAATCCAAGAAGAATATATAACAATTATAAATATATATGCACCCAACATAGGAGCATATCAATACATAAGGCAACTGCTAACAGCTATAAAAGAGGAAATCGACAGTAACACAATAACAGTGGGGGACTTTAACACCTCACTTACACCAATGGACAGATCATCCAAAATGAAAATAAATACGGAAACAGAACCTTTAAATGACACAACAGACCAGATAGACTTAAGTGATATTTATAGGACATTCCATCCAGAAGCATCAGATTACAATTTCTTCTCAAGGGTGCACGGAACATTCTCCAAGACAGATCATATCTTGGGTTACAAATCAAGCCACAGTAAATTTAATAAAACTGAAATCATATCAAGCATCTTTTCTGACCACAACGTTATGAGATTAGAAACGAATTAAAGGTGGAAAAAAGGTAAAAATCACAAACACATGGAGTCTAAACAATATGTTACTAAATAACTAAGAGATCACTGAAGACATCAAAGGAGCAATCAAAAAATACCTAGAGACAAATGACAATGAAAACACGATGATCCAAAACCTATGGGATGTAGCAAATGCAGTTCTAAGAGGGAAGTTTATAGCTATACAAGCCTACCTCAAAAAACAAGAAAAATCTCAAATAAACAACTAACCTTACACCTAAAGGAACAGCAGAAGGAAAGAAATCATAAAGATCAGAGCAGAAATAAATGAAACAGAAACAAAGAAAACAATAGCAAGAATCAATAAAACTAAAAGCTGGTTCCTTGAGAAGATAAACAAATTGATAAACAACCAGCCAGACGTATCAAGAAAAAGGGAGAGTCCACAAATCAATAAAATTAGAAATGAAAAAGGACAAGTTACAACAGACACCACAGAAATACAAAGCATCCTAGACTACTAAAAGCAAACCTATGCAAATAAAATGGACAACCTGGAAGAAATGGAGAAATTCTTAAAAAGATATAACCTTCCAAGACTGAACCAGGAAAAAAATAGAAAATATGAACAGACCAATCACAAGTAAGGAAATTGAAACTGTGATTAAAAATCTTCAAACAAACAAAACTCCAGGACCAGATGGCTTCACAGGTGAATTCTATCAAACATTTAGAGAAGAGATAACACCCATCCTTCTCAAACACTTCCAAAAAATTGTGGAGGAAGGAACATTCCCAAACTCATTCTATGAGGCCACCATCACCCTGATACCAAAACCAGACAAAGATACTACAAAAAAAGAAAATTACAGACCAATATCACTGATGAATATAGCTGCAAAATCCTCAACGAAATACTAGCAAACAGAATCCAACAACACATAAAAAGGATCATACACTTTGATCAACTGGGATTTATCCCAGGGAGCAAGGATTCTTCAATATACACAAATCAATCAATGTGATACACCATATTAACAAACTGAAGAATAAAACCAATATGATCATCTCAAAAGATGCAGAAAAAGCTTTTGACAATATTCAACACCCAATTATGATAAAAACTCTCCAGAAAGTGGACACAGAGGAAACCTACCTCAACAAAATAAAGTCCATATACAACAAACCCACAGCAAACATCATTCTCAATGGTGAAAACTGAAAGCATTTCCTCTAAGATCAGGAACAAGACAAGCATGTCCAGTCTCACCACTATTATTCAACATAGTTTTGGAAGTCCTAGCCACGGCAAGTAGGGAAGAAAAAGAAATAAAAGGAATACAAATTGGAAGAGAAGACGTAAATCTGTCAATGTTTGCAGATGACCTGATACTATACATAGAGAATCCAAAAGATGCCACCAGAAAACTACTACAGCTAATCAGTGAATTTGGTAAAGTTGCAGGATACAAAATTAATGCACAGAAATCTCTTGCATTCCTATACACTAATGATAAAAGATCAGGAAGGGAAATTAAGGAAACAATCCCATTCACCACTGCAACAAAAAGAATAAAATATCTAGGAATAAACCACTCCCATTTACCACTGAAACAAAAAGAATAAAATACCTAGGAATAAACCTACATAGGGAGATAAAAGACCTGTATGCAGAAAATTATAAGACACTGATGAAAGAAATTAAAGATGATACCATAAGATAGAGAGGTATACCATATTCTTGGATTGTAAGCATCAATATTGTGAAAGTGACTATACTACCCAAAGCAATCTACAGATTCAATGCAATCCCTATCAAATTATGAATGGCATTTTTCTCAGAACTAGAACAAAAAATCTTAAAATTCCTATGGAGACACAAAAGACTCCAAATAGCAAAGGCACTCTTGCGGGAAAAAAACAGAGCCGGAAGAATCAGAGTCCCTGACTTCAGAGTATACTACAAAGCTACAAGTAATCAAGACAATATGGTACTGGCACAAAAAGAGAAACATAGATAAATGGAACAAGATAGAAAGCCCATAGATAAACCCACGCATCTACTGTCAAATAATCTATGACAAAGGAGGCAAGGATACACAAAGGAGAAAGACAGTCTCTTCAGTAAGCAGTGCTAGGAAAACTGGACAGCTACATGTAAAAGAATGAAATTAGAACCTAACACCATAAAATCAGCAAGGGAAAAACAACAAGTAGCACACAAAGGAATCCCCATAAGGTTAACAGCTGATCTTTCAGCAGAAACTCTCCAAGCCAGAAGGGAGTGGCTGGACATATTTAAAGTGATGAAGAAGAAAAACCTACAACCAAGATTACTCTACCCAGCAAGGATCTCATTCAGATTTGACAGAGAAATTAAAATGTTTACAGACAAGCGAAAGCTACGAGAATTCAGCACCACCAAAGCAGCTTTACAACAAATGCTAAACGAACTTCTCTAGGCAGGAAACACAGAGAAGGAAAAGACCTATAATAACAAACACCAAACAATTAGGAAAATGGGAATAGGAACATACATATCAATAATTACCTTAAATGTAAATGGATTAAATGCTCCAACCAAAAGACACAGACTGGATGAATGGATACAAAAACATGACCGGTATATATGCTGTCTACAAGAGACCCACGTCAGATATAGGGACACATACAGACTTAAGGTGGAGGGATCGAAAATGATATTCCATGCAAATGGACATCAAAAGAAAGCTGGAGTAGCAATTCCCATATCAGACAAAAAAGACTTTAAAACAAAGACTATTACAAGAGTCAAAGAAGAACACTACATAATGATCAAGGGATCAATCCAAGAAGAAGATATAACAATTGTAAATATTTATGCACCCAACATAGGAGCACCTCACTACAAAAGGCAACTATGAAAAGCTATAAAAGGGGAAATCAACAGTAACACAATCATAGTAGGAGACTTGTACACCAAACTTTCACCAATGGACAGATCATCCAAAATGAAAATAAATAAGGAAACACAAGCTTTACATAGTACATTAAAAACACGATGATTCAAAACCTATGGGATGCAGGAGAAGCAGTTCTAAGAGGTAACTTTATAGCAATACAATCCTACCTTAAGAAACAAGAAACATCTCAAATAAACAACCTAATATTACAGCTAAAGCAATTAGAGAAAGAAGAACAAAAAACCTCAAACTTAGCAGAAGGAAAGAAATCATAAAGATCACCTCAGAAATAAATGAAAAAGGAATGAAAGAAATGATAGCAAAGAGCAGTAAAACTAAAAGCTGTTTCTTTGAGAAGATAAACAAAATTGATAAAGCATTAGCCAGACTTATCAAGGAAAAATGGGAGAAGCCTCAAATCAATAGAATTAGAAATGAAAAAGAAGTAACTACTGACACTGCAGAAATACAAAGGATCATGAGAGATTACTGCAAGCAATTATAAGCCAAAAAAATGGACTACCTGGAAGAAATGGACAAATTCTTAGAAATACACAACCTTCCGAGACTGAACCAGGAAGAAACAGAAATAAATGAAAAAGGAATGAAAGAAATGATAGCAAAGAGCAGTAAAACTAAAAGCTGTTTCTTTGAGAAGATAAACAAAATTGATAAAGCATTAGCCAGACTTATCAAGGAAAAATGGGAGAAGCCTCAAATCAATAGAATTAGAAATGAAAAAGAAGTAACTACTGACACTGCAGAAATACAAAGGATCATGAGAGATTACTGCAAGCAATTATAAGCCAAAAAAATGGACTACCTGGAAGAAATGGACAAATTCTTAGAAATACACAACCTTCCGAGACTGAACCAGGAAGAAACCATCACCCTGATACCAAAACCTGACAAAAATGTCACAAAAAAGGAAAATTACAGGCCAATATCACTTATGAACATAGATGCAAAAATCCTCAACAAAATACTGGCAAACAGAATCCAACAGCACATTCAAAGGATCATACACCATGATCAAGTGGGGTTTATCCCAGGAATGCAAGGATTCTTCAATATATGTGGTAAAATAGCAGGATACAAAATTAATGCACAGAAATCTCTGGCATTCCTATACACTAATGAAGAAAAAACTCAGAGTGAAATTAAGAAAACACTGCCATTTAACATTGCAACAAAAAGCATAAAATATCTAGGAATAAACCTCCCTAAGGAGACAAAAGACCTGTATGCAGAAAATTATAAGACACTGATGAAAGAAATGAAAGATGATACAAATAGATGGAGAGATATACCACATTCTTGGATTGGAAGAATCAACATTGTGAAAATGACTCTACTACCCAAAGCAATCTACAGATTCCATGCAATCCCTATCAAGCTACTAGTGGCATTTGTCACAGAAATACAACAAAGAATTTTGCAATTTATATGGAAACACAAAAGATCCCGAATAGCCAAAGCAATCTTGGGAAAGAAAAACTGAGCTGGAGGAATCAGGTTCCTGGACTTCAGACTATACTACAGAGCTACAGTAATCACAACAGTATGGTACTGGCACAAAAACAGAAATATAAATCAATGCAACAGGATAGAAAGTCCAGAGATAAACTCACGCACATACGGTCACCTTATCTTTGATAAAGGAGGCAAGAATATACAGTGGAGAAAAGACAGCCTCTTCAATAAGTGGTGCTGGGAAAACTGGACAGCTACATGTAAAAGAATGAAATTAGAACACTCCCTAACACCATACACAAAAATAAACTCAAAATGGATTAAAGACCTAAATGTAAGGCCAGACACTATCAAACTCTTAGAGGAAAACATAGGCAGAACAATCTATGATATAAATCACATCAAGATGCTTTTGACCCACCGCCTAGAGAAATGGAAATAAAAACAAAAATAAACAAATGGGACCTAATGAAACTTAAAAGCTTTTGCACAGCAAAGGATACCATAAACAAGACCAAAAGACAACCCTCAAAATGGGAGAAAATATTAATCTCCAAAGTTTGCAAGCAGCTCATACACCTCAATATCAAAAATGAAACAACCCAATCCAAAACTTGACAGAAGACCTAAATAGACATTTCTCCAAAGACGATATACAGATTGCCAACAAACACATGAAGGAATGTTCAACATCATTAATCATTAGAGAAATGCAAATCAAAACTACAATGAGATATCATCTCACACCGGTCAGAATGGCTATCATCAAAAAGTCTACAAACAATAAATGCTGGAGAGGGTGTGGAGAAAAGGGAACTCTCTTGCACTGTTGGTGGGAATGTAAATTGGTACAGCCAGTATGGAGAACAATATGCAGGTTACTTAAAAAACTAAAAATAGAACTACCATATGACCCAGCAATCCCACTACTGGGCATATACCTGGAGAAAACCATAATTCAAGAAGAGTCATGTAACAAAATGTTCACTGCAGCTCTATTTACGGTAGCCAGGACATGGAAGCAACCTAAGTGTCCATTGACAGATGAATGGATAAAGAAGATGTGGCACATATATACAATGGAATATTACTCAGCCATAAAAAGAAACGAAACTGAGTTATTTGTAGTGAGGTGGATGGACCTAGATTCCGTCATACAGAGTGAAGTCAGAAAGAGAAAAACAGTTACTGTACGCTAACACATATATATGGAATCGAAGAAAAAAAATGGTCATGAAGAACCTAGGGGCAAGATGGGAATAAAGACACAGACCTACTAGAGAATGGACTTGAAGATATGGGGAGGGGAAAGGGTAAGCTGGGACAAAGTGAAAGAGTGGCATGGACATATATACACTACCAAATGTAAAACAGATAGCTAGTGGGAAGCAGCCGCATAGCACAGGGAGATCAGCTCGGTCTTTGTGACCACCTAGAGCGGTGGGATATGGAGGGTGGGAGGGAGGTACGCAAGAGGGAAGAGATATGGGGATATATGTATATGTATAACTGATTCACTGTGTTATAAAGCAGAAACTGACACATCATTGTAAAGCAATTATACTCCAATAAAGATGTTAAAAACAATGTACATTAGTAAGTGAAAGAAGCCAATATGGGGATTTCCCTGGTGGTCCAGTGGTTAAGACTCCATGCTTCCAATGCAGGGGACACGGGTTCGATCCCTGGTCAGAAAACTAAGATCCCACATGTTGTGTGGTGCAGCCAAAAAGAAAAAAAAGGAAAAAAAAAAGAAGCCAATATGAAAAGGCTACACACTGTGTGATTCCAACTTTATGACATTCTGAAAAAGTTAAAAGTATGGAGATGGTAAGAAGATTAATGGTTGCCAGGAGTTAGGGTGGAGGGAGGGATGCATAGGCAGAGCACATATGATTTTTAGGGCAGTGAAACTACTCTGTATGATACTATGATGGTGGATTCATGTCATTATATATTTGCCCAAAAACACATATTGTGCAATACCAAGAATGAACCCTAATGTAAACTATGGACTTTGGGTGATGATAATGATGTGTCAATGTAGGTTCATTACTTGTAACAAATGTATCACCCTGATGGGGAATGTTAATAATGGGGGAGGCTATGCACGTGTGGGGATGGGGTAATGGGAAATATCTATACTTTTTGTTCCAGTTTTGCTGTGAATCCAAAACTGCTCTAAAGAAGTACTAGGGAAAAAAAAAGATGTGGTATCTATATACAACGTACTACTACTCAGCCATAAAAAAGATGAAAACTTGCCATTTGCAACAACATGGATGGATCTTGAGGGTATTATGCCAAGTGAAATAAGTCAGATGGACAAAGATAAATACCATATGATCTCACCCATCATATAAAAAAACAAACAAACAATAAAATAAACAAACTAAAGAAAACAAAAACAAACCCATAGATACAGAGAACAGAGTAGTGGTTACCAGAGGGAAAGGGGCAGCGGGGAGGGCAGAAAGGGTAAAGGGGGTCAATTGTATGCTGATGATGGATAGAAACTAAATTTTGGTTGTGAGCATGCTGTAGGGTATACAGAAGTAGAAATATAATGTTGTACACATGAAACATGTTATAAACCAATGTTACCTCAACAAAAATTAAATCTTAAAAAATAGACAAAAATAAAACAAACAAATAAAGGAAAGAAAAAAGATTATATTTACTTTGAAGGTTTTTGTCATAGCCACCAAATACTGTGTATGCTAATCTACTATGGTGTAACTTTCAATGCTTTGCTCACTGTGTGGTACATGGTAGGTGATCAATAGATGTTTGCTGAATGAATGTTGAATAGATTTCTAGAAAACCAGAATAATCAGTGAACTGGGGTGGGGGTTTCTGGTGAATTTAATTTTCTACATTTCTGGAAGCTATCCTGAAAATCTATAGATTTTCTTTCTTACAGGAAAGAATCTAGCATGAAACCTGGCATATAGCATGCTTTCAATAAACAGCAGTTCCTTTAAAAAAAATCATGAACCTAGCTTCTAGTCCTACACTTTGCTATTAAGTAGCTGTGCCTTATCTGTAAAAATGACAATAACATGTTAGTGCCTAAAAGCAAAGAACTTGAACTAATCTCTTGACACAGATTACAGAATTGGAAGCAATGATACTGCGGAAGGATTTACATGGAGAAAGCTACTAGGCTGTTATCCATCTGCTAGCAATAAGGAAGTCATTTTCTTATTTGTTATTCTTTCAACAAATATTCATTGAGCACCTACTCCATGGCTGGCTCTATACTAGGAGCTGGGAGACACTGAGCTAATTATAACATTTATTTATTTTATAGGTACTCTTGAGATATATATATATATATATATATATATATATATATATATATATAATGTATATAGAATATATATATACACACATATATATACATATATATAATCTTAATCATCAAAACAACCATACGAGTTGGTACTATCATTATTCCTATCATACAGATGAAGAAACTGTAGCTCAGAGTTTAAATTATCTATCCAACATAACACAGCTAACAAAGCTGAGATACAAACCCCAATCTAACTCCATACCTTAGGCTCCTAACCACTGTGCACTACATGTTGCTGCTTCAGTACAGAGACACAAGGGAGCACCATATGCACAGTGAATGTGTATTTATGATAGGATATTCTGGAAGTGTCCTGGACATGAGAGGAAAAACTCTCCTATTCCTCCAACAGTGGGAAACTAAGCTGGAGAACTGAGGTCCAATCAACAGTGCTTAGACTGCCTGGAGATAATTATTGAAATAACAAAGAATGAGGCAGTATGGTGTGATGGCTAAGAGCTCAGGACTGGTGTTAGGCCACCTGAGACAGAAACCTAATTTCTTCACCAGAAAAATAGAAGAATGTTCGATCTCATACTACAGATACCTAGATACAGCTTGTGTGAGTGCTGCTTAAACATGTCACATACAGAGGGCATTTTCACAATGACATGAAAGTCAGAGATCTTTATTTAATCAAGTGCCAATTCTGAAGTAATTTCTATCTAATGTAGCTATTACAAATGATAATTTCTTTAATGTATTCTCTGTGCTGATTATACTAGATGCCATGATTATTGACATTGGCCTCATGAAGATTAAGCAGATGGTACTTACCCACCACAGTCCCACAGGTTCAATACCAGGTTTCCCAGAAATCGAACATGAGAATGTTCTACATCAACTGGAAGACAAACATGACAAATCTAGTAATTGTAGCATGTGAGACGAAATTCAAATTAACCCATGGAATTTAGAAGGACCAAAGTGGAGTGAAATGCTCAAAGCTACAACAAGAAGGTGATTTTCAGCTTAGTAGTGTGGTTTAGTGGCAAGGTGGGCACCTAAACTACCCTGAGCTACAGAACTGGCTCTCACGTAAGTCGTTTTACTTTTTAGTTGTTTTAGTGCTTAGAGCAGAAACAATCTCCAATTATAATACTGTTAAAATTTCAACATGTAAGACAGAGACATATACCATTTAATAGCTCTTTTCTGACCCATAAACACCCTCCACAAAAAATTTAAAAATTAAAAAAAGACAACAAAATCCAAATACAAAACAAACATAAAACATAACCAAACTCACTCCCTCTATTGATTTCCTTATTTTGGTTAATGACCCTACCATTTTCCCATTTTGAGGGGGTCACTTTGACTCCTCTGTCCACATTCAATTCATTGCTATTCTTTTGCAATCTCTCTCAATTCCACTCTTTGTTTTACACCCTGCTACTAACATTAAGGAAGGCCCTTACCTTCTCAAGCCTATACAACTACAGTAGCTCCATAATTACCTCCCACCAGGAAGCCTTACTCACTTTACTTCATCCTATAGGCTACTGCCAGATTCATCTTCTTAACACTACTTTGAACATGTCACTCCCCATTCAATAAACTTTCAAGGGCTCCTCCATACCTACACAGGGGGCATTCAAGGTCCTTCAGAATTTGGCATCCAATCTACCTTTATGTTCCCCAATGATTCACATTAATGAAGCCTTTTGCTCCAGTCCAATTTGGTTTATTCATAGTCCTCCTAAGCCCCTCTACCACCCCAACCTCCAACATACCTTACATCAGGGGTCGCAAACTTGCTAATAGGAGCCAGGCCGGTAAACGTACAAGAGTGAAGTTGATCATATATGGAGAGTAAATATCCACCCAAGGGGACGATGGAGTGGGTAGCAGTTACACAACTCTAGCTCATTTGCCATGCAGGAACGTGGGCTCAGGATTACCAGATCTTTAAATTTTTCAATAGTAGTAGGAAATCCAGATTTTCTTTGGAAACTTTTACATATTGATAACTAATTCCAATTTTTCTAAAACATTACACAGGCCAAACAAAACACATCTACAGGCCTTATCCAGCATACAGGCTGCCTGTTTGCGACCTCTGCCTTACACTTCCCTCCCCACCCTTTACTTTGCCTACTCTGTCCATCTGCCTAGAAAGTCCTCCCCACCTTTCTTCCAAAGTTAGATTCATCTTCTACGAACCAGCTTAAATCCCACCTCCTCTAAAAGCCCTGCCTGGCCACCCCCACTTACCATCATCACTCCCTCTGAATTCATTTAAACATTTATTAAGCATCTACTCTCTGCCAGGCACTAAAAAATCACAAGGAACAATAATGAAAATTTTTATCCTGGAAATTTCACAAAGTCTAGCAATTATCATCTTTACAATTTATGTAACAGTTAAACATCACACAGTGGTGCTTCTTCTATGACTACCTTGAAGCTGTTGCTTAAATTGACTGCTATCTAACTTTTGTGCAATTTTATCTTCTCATAAACTAGATTACAAGCAGCAAAGCATTACTTAAAAAAAAACATGGGCATTGGAGTCAGTTCTTAGTTCAAATACCAGCTCTACCTCTCTGTGTGACCTTGGGTAAGTCACTTAACCTCTGAGTATTAGTTTCCTCTTCTGTTAAAAAAAAAGGTGGGAGGCATACTATTGACCTCACATTACTGTGAGGATTACAGGAGTTATCATACATCAAGTGCCTGGCACGTAGTAGGTGCTCAAACTACTTCCCTTCTCCCCTTTACTTCCCCCTCCTTGGAAAAGGAATCATATCTTACATGTCTTTGTATTTCCAACAGAGTCTACGAGAGAGTAGGTGCTCAAACTGCTATTAATTTGAAGACTATGTAAACGGTCTAGTACTAAAAAATAAAATGGAAAGAAGTGCTACTGAGAAAGGGAAAGACAATAATAAAAGAAGTGACAGGATTCAGCGACTGTTTAGATATGGAGCACATGGGATAGAAATCTGGTTTCTACTCCCATCACATAGAAATTGTTCTCATCAAGTGACCAATGGCCCCATTACAAAATCCAATGGACTTTTTAGTCCTTGTCTTACTTTCTGCAGCATGACACTGTTGACTACTCTCTTCTCAAAAAATTCTCTTCTCCTGGCCTCTGAGAGCATACCTATAACCTCTCTGGCAGGTCCTCTTTCACAGGCTCCTATTCTTCTTTCTGTCCCTTAAATGCTGGAGTTCTTCAGGATTCTATCTTTGGCCACCTACTCTTCTCTCTATGTATTCTTTCCCCCAGGCAAGCTAATCAATTCATATAATCTTATTTACCATTTGGATACTGATAATCCATAAACATGTGTCTAAAATACAGATTTCTCTCTTCCCTTTCTGAATCATATACTGGACATCTTTACTTGCATAAACCACAAGTATACCAAACTCAATGTAACCAAATATAACTCATCATCTGCCCATTCTTCCCACAAAATCTATTCCTCTTTTAGTCCTCCTTAACTAAGTAAATTTAGCCAGTTGCCTAAGCCAAACACTAAGTTTCATCCTTGAGTCCACTCTTTCCCCCATCATTCCCCCCAAACCTACCAGCAAGTCATATTGACTCTACCTTTTAAATATCCCCAATACATTTACTTTTCACCATACCCACTATTACCACCCTAACCCAAGTTAAGCCCCTATCATCTCTTACCTGGTCTACTAAAAACAGTTCCCTAATCTGTCAATCTGTTTCTTCCCTTGCCTCCCTCCAATCTATCCTCTATATTACAGGTATAATGATCTCTCCACAGTGCAGATTTTATTTCATTCTTCTTTAAAATGAAAAAAAAAACATGTCTCTGTCTATTTATGACTGTATACACCGAGAAAACATAAGGCCAAAAGGATAACCTCAAATTACTAATGGTGGTTGTCCCTAGGAAGTAGGCCTGAGAATGAGGGACAGAGTAGACTTTCTACACTTCTGCAGTGTTTGAATCTTTCACAAGTATTACTTTTCTAATTAAAATTGAAAATTAAAAATACTGAATCTGATTATATTACTTTTCTGTTTGAAACTCTCTAAGGGTTGCCCTCTACCCTCAGTTTAAACTACCTGACTTGGCTTATGGGGCATTTTATGATCTAACCCCCACTTTCTGCCTCCCTCTTTAGTCTCAGGTCTCCTATAGGGCCCTCTGGCTCTCCTAATCTTCCTGTCCTGCTATCATAACAGCAACTGAAAAGAACCAAGAACAGAGCTTTGGGAAATCACATACACTTATGGGGCAGAAAGAAGAAAATATTCATTTTTTTAAAAGGAAGGGATGGTTAAAGATAAAGGAATAAAACCAGGGTAATAAAGCATTCAATAAAAGCCAAGGGATCAGAGAATTTTGAGAAGGCAGGAAATCTTGGAGCCGTCAACAGTGTTTGAGACTAAAATACTTCATAATCACATTTTTATTGACAAGTTTATTATTCCAACAAACACATTTTAACAGCCCCCTGATAAATGAATACCACCATTCTGTATCCTTACTTCAAATGTCAAAACACAGTACACTCTAAGTTTAACAAAATGAACCTGGACTTTTTTCAGGAATGAC
Source organism: Physeter macrocephalus (assembly GCF_002837175.3). Taxonomy (NCBI): domain Eukaryota; kingdom Metazoa; phylum Chordata; class Mammalia; order Artiodactyla; family Physeteridae; genus Physeter; species Physeter macrocephalus. The sequence continues at coordinate 36,089,430 of NC_041234.1, read as the reverse complement.
AAACTAGAGAAACACTAAAACATTCAAGGTGATATAATATTTTAGAATAAGTACTCTTTCACTATTTTTAAAGAAAATCAGCAACTTCACAAAAAGGAATAGTAAGTAAAAATCAATACACTATATGTATTTTTAATTAGTCTATAAGTTTAGCAAGTAGAACCAAGACCTTTCTTCAGCAATGACAAACTAGCTAGTGATACACTAAAGCATCAGGCCAACATAATATTTTGAAGTATACTTTTATCACCTTTAAGAAATACAGTACTTACTAACAAAGTATTATCGAGATATTCTTAAGGTCAAGAGCCCTGTCCCATCCACAGGAAGCTCCAGCAAAACACTTGTTAAAATAAATGGCCTGCTTCATTTACAGGGCTCATATAATTTGCAACATTCTGTTCATAACTTTTAATGAATCTGCTAGATTATTTCAAAACTATTTAATAGCTTGACCAGCTTTGAAATTTGGGTTTTAAGACTATTCACCAGACTTAGGTAGTCAATCAACTCTGCTGATTAGCTAAAAACAAAAATATTAATTGGACTAGAAAAAAGTACATCAATGAAATGTGCAGAATTTAAAACATAAACAGAAAGAAGTCTGCCAGGAATTGTGACTGTAGAACAATGAATAAAGCAGGAGCATAGATTGACATTCTAGCTCTAACACTTATGAGTTGCGTGACCTTAACTTCTAAGTCATACTTTCTTCACCTATTAAAATGAAGTTAATATGAGAACTAAAGTAAATAAAACACCATACAATAAACATTAGCTTCCTCTGATCTACTGAAACCATGTGATTATTAGGTCTAGATATTAAATTCGGAAAAACAGAAAAAAAATAAAATACAGCAAATCAAAACAGTGAGAAGTTTGGACAGGTACTTTCTAGAAGGAAGTCTCTTGAGGCACAACAGGCCATAGGACCCTGTCCTGACCAAAATTTTTGATAAATGACTTAGATGAAAACTAGATGAGATGCTTATCAAGTGTACAAACTACACAAAGCTAGGAAGGATAGCTAACATATCAGATGAGAGAATAAGTAGCTGAAATGAAAATAGGATCCAGCCCCTTTTCTATGGATAAGGAAACTGAGGCCCAGTGAGATAGTAACTTGTTCTGGATTTAAGTTAACCTTTCATGGGCTAAAACAATCAAAACTGAATAATTTAATAGAGATAAGCATTTATTCTTAGGTTCAAAATATTAACTCCACAAGAATCAGAAGGAGGATATGTTGTTTTAATAAAAATATATGTGAAAAGGAATTTTCTTTTTTTTAGTATGACTCAGTATGATGAAGGCTGCTCCACAGGAGAGTAGGGGCTAGACTGTGCTAACAGTAGTGTAATGCCCATAGAACAAGAGATGTAACAGTCCTACTCTGCTCTGACTAGACCACATCTTCATTTAAGTCTCATCACTAAAAAAATATAGACATATTCTAACAACTCCTTAAAAATGCTTCAAAATGATGTCAAACGAGGAATAGATGAAGGAACTGGAGATATTTAACTTAAGGAAGATAAGATTTGGGAGGCAAGGAATGGCTAGGATAGATTGAGACATTAATCATACTAAAATATTTGCAGAGGCTCAGGAGAACAGAAAGGGTACCAGCTAACAGAAATAAATGGAAATAGATTCAGGGCTCTAAGAAATAACTTTCTAATCATTAAAGCTTCCCTAATTATGAGAGTCTGTTCTACACTCCAAGCCTGTTAAGAACAGAAATGAGGTTTCCTTCTCTTTTGTATCCTAGGTTCTGGAACATAGGGTGTTTTAAAAATGTTTGTTGTTCTTGAAACCAGAGATACCTTATGAAGTAGTGGGTGGCTTGTCCCTAAAAGTGTCCAAGATGCTAGCAACCCAGATAGGAAAATTTGAAAGCCAGGTAGAGCAATGGTTTCGTCACCTAGAGGCCAAGGACCAAGGAAGAATCCAGAAGTCCTTAGGTGCTACAAAATGAAAAGGCGTTATAGCCTAAAGACAGAAAGGGTCTCCCAGGAGCATAGATCCACTGAACTGGCAGCCATGGCAGCCCAGCTAGCCTATACTAAGAAACCAGATTTAACATTCAAACCATAAAGGGCAAGGAAACATTTCTCAAGTCAAAGCTATAACTCCAAAGAAAACATCTATATGTATCCAGGAAAAGAAGTAGCAGAGTACAGATCTGGGTAACCTCCCTCTGACAGCCTCCCAAACCCAACAATTTACCTTTTAACGAAGACTAGGACTACTGCTTTATAAAATCTTAGATTTTAATGTTATGCTTGTTAATGCCTATAAATTAATTTCTGTTTATATAATATCTGTTAAAAACAAACACCCTCCCCCTCCTAAAAAATGAACAAACAAAAGGACCCCTATGCTTGTTGAGAAAGAGCAGGATAAAAACGAAGTTGGACAAGGTTATCCTGTTTGGTAAGCAACCTAGAAAGAAAAGAACCTCCCCAAGACAGCAAGCAGTAGTAACCAGAATTAGGTCACATCCTTCTGAGAAGGAATGAAAAAAAAAGAAACATGCTCAAAAACAAATCTGTCAATCTCTGCATCCCCAAGTTACTGCAACCAAGTGTGTTATGCGAATTATTAAGATCACCTGACTTTACAATAAGATAAAACATCTTACTTGTTGCACCAAGGCGACGTGTGTCTCTTGCAATATAATTTGCAAAGATAATAGACCTCATGCTGGTCTTACCAGACCCACTTTTACCCATCAACAGCACCTAAGGACAAAATGGGAAAAAAGAAAGGAAAGAAGTCAGCAATCAAGAGCAAATCAAGTCTAAAGGGATCTATTTCTCTCTTGAACTTGATGTTTCACTGAAGTGACGGTACTAATAACCTAGAGTGGATACTTGTAACTGACTAGTTCTCTGACCAGTGGTGAATACACAGGTACCGAGAATTCCAGAGGCCAGCCACTTACCTGTCATGAGTCACACATTCTCTTGGTGATAGAATCACAGTGAATTTATTATGCTATTAATATATACTATCATGCATTCAGTACTATGTTAGCAAAACATCAACTTGAGAGGAACTCTCATAATGTAATGTTTTATGCACTGAACTATCTGGCAGCGTATTTCAGTATAACTGAAAGTTCTTTCTCCTCCTCAGGATCAACCTTACCACCTCTGCCCTTAATTTCATCCCTTTTACTTACCTTCATGATTTTGTTCCATTAATTACTCTTTTCTTTTCAAGAGTGTCCCATCGCCTACAGGATCAAGTCTTTAAACTACATATAAGACCCTCCTTGATCTGGCTTTTCTACTCCTCTGCCCTCATCTTCTGACCCTCCTAGCCTGGAACTTGTCGAGTCCAGCCATACTGAACTGAAATGCTTGTAGTCCCTTTGATTGCTCCAGGTCTTTTTTTCGTGCTGAACTCTGCCAGTAACTTTCCACTCCCTTTTCTTCCTTCAGCTAAGCTCCACTTACCCTTCAAGTCTTGGTTCAGTAATCATCTCAAGAACTTCTCTGATCCCAATGCCCTAGGCTGGCTTAGATGTATTTCACCTCTGTCCTCCCATGACACTCTTATGACACTGCTAAGACCATAATGCATTGCAGTTATCCAATTTTTTTTTTTTGGTCTCTCACGAGACTCTGAGCACCTGAATGGCTCAGGTCAAAGGGAAAATCCCCTTTCACTCTTCAGTGCCTAACATATAACAGATGCTCAAAATATGTTCATCAAAAGAATGCACAAGCTATCAAAACAAAGATATAAAACAAGCAATTTTTTAACAATGGAAAGGGTGAAGGTAAACACCTTCTTGTCAATGACAGCATTTAATAAAGACAGAAAAACAGCTATCAAAAATGCTGTAGGGCTTCCCTTGTGGCGCAGTGGTTGAGAGTCCGCCTGCCAATGCAGGGGACACGGGTTCGTGCCCCGGTCCGGGAAGATCCCACGTGCCGCGGAGCGGCTGGGCCCGTGAACCATGGCCACTGAGCCTGCGCGTCCGGAGCCTGTGCTCCGCAACGGGAGAGGCCGCAACAGTGAGAAGCCCGCGTACCGCAAAAAAAAAAAAAAAAAAAAAAAAAAAAAAAAAAAAGATAATTTTGAATGAAAAAAAAGTAAGACATTGACCGCAAAAAAAAAAAAAAAAAAAAAAAAAAAGATGCTGTAGATTCTTGCACTAGGGGGGAAATTGGGCGAGGTAACTTTTAAGAGTCTTTTCTAACTCAAAATTTATGAAATATAATTCCAATTACATTGATTTTCAAATGAGAGGATACATGTTCTATCTTCAATTCCAAGATATTTTATAAAAATTTCTAATTACAAACATAGGGAGTATTAATAAAAGGGTACTGCACTCAGGCTTAATCTATTTAGCGATATAACTTTATCTCACTAAGGAAACGTTACTGAGGAGATAGTCTAAAGTTGTTAGAAAAACGTTTTGCTTTTATTCTTTATCATTTACAAATTTCTGGTATTTTTAGGCATCCTTGTTGATAGCAACTTTAGACCGGCTCATCAAGAACATTTCCTTAGCAAACTGAAGTTATATAACTGACTTATTAGATAAAGTTAAGGCTAAATACAGTGTATTTCTTTTTTTTGTTAATTGAAGTATAGTTGATTTACAATATTGTGTTAGTTTCAGGTGTACAGCACAGTGATTCATTTTTTTTTGCAGATTATATTCCATTATAGATTATTACAAGATATTGGGTATAATTGCCTGTGTTATACAGTAAATCTTTGTTGCTTATGTATTTTGTGTATAGTAGTTTGTGTCTGTTACTCTCATACCTCTGATTTGTCTCTCTCCCCTTTGTAACCACTAGTTTGTTTTCTATGTCTGTGAGTCTGTTTCTGTTGTGTATATAGATTCATTTGTATTATTTTTTAGATTCCACATATAAGTGATATCATACAGCATTTGTCTTTCTCTGACTTATTTGACTAAGCATAATATTCTCTAGGTCCATCCATATTGCTGCAAATGGCAATATTTCATTCTTTTTTATGAGCTTTTGTTGTTTAAGAAATCTTACTTTAATAGCTTATGAAAGACTTATCAAGGCTAACTGTATTAAGTACTCATCTAAGTGCTCTACTGGCATTTGCTTGTTTAAAAACTTCATAATAATTCTATGAGACAGGTAACCTTATTATCACCATTTTATAAATGGAGAAACTGAAAGCCCAAAAGATTCAGAAACTTACTCTAGAACTGTGCCCTTATCGATTCTTCTTAAACCCCAAGGTGGGGCACAGTACCATAAGAGCACAAGGGAAGGAGTGTTCAATTCCATTTGGAGAACTCACATGAAACCTAATAGTGATAACATTTGAGTTGGGTTCAACATAAATGTGCACGCAGAGGCCTGTGTAGTGTGTGTGTATGGCTGGCACAATATGCAAATTAATTTGTAAACTTGGAGAAAAACAGATTCTGCATGGCTATGATAGTGTGCAAAGGTATGGCTGATGGTTTAGTCAGGAATAGATTTTTAAAGGGCATTCTATGAGATGAAATCTTTTGGATTGTATTCTATGGGCTTCAGGAAGTTACAAAATTTCTTAAATATGTGAATGACTTACTTAGATTTCTAAATTAGAAAAATTAAATCTGATAGCAAAGAAGGGGACAAGACTCAGTGAGAGCATGTAGAAGGTTCCTACAACAGTCAAGGAAAGAAGACAGATATTGACTAAGCATAATATTCTCTAGGTCCATCCATATTGCTGCAAATGGCAATATTTCATTCTTTTTTATGAGCTTTTGTTGTTTAAGAAATCTTACTTTAATAGCTTATGAAAGACTTATCAAGGCTAACTGTATTAAGTACTCATCTAAGTGCTCTACTGGCATTTGCTTGTTTAAAAACTTCATAATAATTCTATGAGACAGGTAACCTTATTATCACCATTTTATAAATGGAGAAACTGAAAGCCCAAAAGATTCAGAAACTTACTCTAGAACTGTGCCCTTATCGATTCTTCTTAAACCCCAAGGTGGGGCACAGTACCATAAGAGCACAAGGGAAGGAGTGTTCAATTCCATTTGGAGAACTCACATGAAACCTAATAGTGATAACATTTGAGTTGGGTTCAACATAAATGTGCACGCAGAGGCCTGTGTAGTGTGTGTGTATGGCTGGCACAAAATGCAAATTAATTTGTAAACTTGGAGAAAAACAGATTCTGCATGGCTATGATAGTGTGCAAAGGTATGGCTGATGGTTTAGTCAGGAATAGATTTTTAAAGGGCATTCTATGAGATGAAATCTTTTGGATTGTATTCTATGGGCTTCAGGAAGTTACAAAATTTCTTAAATATGTGAATGACTTACTTAGATTTCTAAATTAGAAAAATTAAATCTGATAGCAAAGAAGGGGACAAGACTCAGTGAGAGCATGTAGAAGGTTCCTACAACAGTCAAGGAAAGAAGACAGATATGACCACAAATATGCTTCCTGAACAGTAACTTCTTACCTTTACCTTCATGTTTTTGATGTACCTAACACATCTTACCTTTTTCTTCATGGCTGTATTTGGTAGCACCCACCTGCAGATATAAACCAAAAGACAGAGTTTCCATGATCCAGTTGCCTTAGAAATTGGAATTAACGAAGAGGTGCAAAAGAGCACATTTAGCACAACAGCTGAGTACAGCTGTGTGTGGGACCTCAGTTAGGTAGAGGCCCTCATTTTCCTAAATTCTAAAAATGGGTTTATGCTCCCTCTCCCCTAATTATGTGCTCAGGAAATAGCTCATAGGAAGATTTATTTAGGAATATAAATGAGCCATTAAAATTCAAGATTCAATTTTTTATCACCTTAAAAAATTTATCAAAGCAATATTTACAAATGCTTTAATAAATCAAATATTGTCATATTTGAATATCCTGTTTTTCAAAGTCAGCATATTTCTAAAAATCTTAAGTCCTTCAGCTGTCCTTCCAAGTCGTAGTTCACTCATCACAGGCACAAAGTATATAAATTCTCAAATTCAGGTATAAACTGGCACAGAAAGCACTCTCGAGCCACTGATCTCTGCCCAGGAAAAGCCAACCCTATTCCTAGTCTTATCGTCAACATGATGAGGTAAAAATCTCCTTTATTGACAATTCAAAGCAATTCAGAACTGCCTCCTCAATTAGAACACTTCCCCCTCCCCGGAGTGATATCAGGCCTGTCCTAAGGATTGTTTCTCCCCAGTTAGCAACCAGACCTCTTGCTAGTTTATCCAATCACCAAAAGCAACCTTACTGGTAAATCGAAAGAATTTATCATAGGTGGGGTATTCTAATTCACAATACTCTCTTCAGTTAGAACGTCCCCCCTGCCCCCTCCCTTCCAGGTTTGACTTAATACCCTTCACCCACCCAAGCGATCCTTCCGGTTCCCCTATGGGAGGATCCATTCTCGTCCCCAGATTCTCTTTCTCCATCTTTTTCTCAGAGTCAGATTCTTCCATCGTGCAACAAGTCCTTTCCAGTCCCTTCTAAATCCGCAGTACTCTCTCTGTTTTTTTTTTTTTTCCTGTTCACCCCCTCAGCCGCCTATTCTCCTTGCCTGCAGCCCTTAGGCCTGCTCTAGTCTTGCCTCCACCTTTGTCCACTGGGGGGCTGCTTTTCCCCACCGTTACCTTTACCGCCTCGAACTTGGCCTCAAGGCACCGCCGAGCTGGCCAGCTCAATGGCTAAGTGATTCGGTGATGCAAAGGAAGAGATGGAGGATGAGAAGGAAAGAGGGATGGGTGGGGGGTTCGTTTCGAGTTTGGGCCTCAGGCCCCAAGGTCTCGAAACCCAAAGGGGACTTCACCCGCAAAGAGGTGGGGACGAGGAAGGCGGAGGTGGCATAAAGAACAGACCCGTGCCGTAGGCACTAAGCGATGAATGCCTCAGTCGGCTCGTTTTTCCCGAGCCTCACCGCTCAGGAGAGTCCGCCGGAGGTTGCGGTGGCTACGACCTTACCGCCCACCCTTTACGAGCGCAGGTACCTCACCGCAGCCACCCTACTGCAGGCCAGGATCACGTGGACACCTGCCGTAAACCCGGAGCTTGTCACGTGACTGCCGCTTCCCTAGGGGCGGGTGGGCTGAGAAGAATACCATAGAGATTGGGCGGAGAAAGAGCGCCGCCGGTCGCCATCACGTGGCCCGAGCTCTTACAAAGCCACAGGCTGGGTAGGGCGCTGCCAGCTTGAAGGGGCATTCATTGTAGGCCACCTGGCGCCACGCCCCCGCCTGCCGCGGGGAATTAAAGGAGCCGGTTGCAATTTTAGTGCCTTAAAGCTGGCCTTTTTTTTTTTTTTTTTTGTAACTGCTATTTCATTCACCCTTAACGTTTTTCAGTGGGGAAGGCCTAGCATTGTCTTTTTTTCTCCGTTTTTTAAGTCTTTGTTTTCCTGTTTTTGTTATTAGCCCCGTCCTTGTAACTGAGCTTGTAATTAAATGAGTTAATACATCCAAAGTGATTACGACTGTGTCTTTCACATAGTGCTCAATAAAAGTAATTATTGCTGGAATCAGGGATTCATCAGGAAATTTAGGACTTACTTATCTCCCCACTTTAAAACTGAAAGGGAAATGAATTATCATACACCATAGTAAAAGTCAATAGACAAAATCTAGAGTTGATGATTGAAGGACTACTGGTAGGCATATACATACTGTATTTAGATACAGAGACTACAAGAAAAAACGGCTGAAGTAGTTTAAAGGGGTTGCTTCTGGAGAGGGGCAGGAGATAGGAAGTGAGGGGACTTGCTTTTCATCTTATTCCCTTTTGTGATATATATATAGATATTATATATATAGATATATATTATATATTTAAACCACATATATATGTGATATATATTAATATATTTATGTATTTAAACCACATGTACATATTCTTTGAAACGAAAGGAAAGAAGGACTGGAGGGAGAGAAGGAAGGAAAGAAGGAAGGAAAGGGAAACTGGACAAAAATGGGGTGCTGTCTTGCCCCCAGATGTCCCATTTACCCTCCTATATGATCCTTTCTTACCACAACTGATATGCCTCAAGAAAAATTCATTGTATTCTGACCATGATTCCTTAGCCCTATCACTTGCTAAATCTTCGTCCTCCTCTCTACCACCGACCCCAAACCAGCTCCTGTTCTAATTTTCCCTGTGTGGTGAAAGACCCTGAGTCCCAAACCAGGAAGTCATTTTATTATTTTTTTCTTCTCGTTTTATTGAGATGTAATTGGCACACAGCACTGTATAAGTTTAAGGTGTACAGCATAATGATTTGACTTACATACATCATGAAATGATTATCACAATAAGTTTAGTGAATATCCTTCATCTCATATAGATACCAAATTAAAGAAATAGAAAAAAAATTTTCTTTTGATGAGAACTCTTAAAATTTACTCTCTTAACTTTCAAGTATGACAGCAGTGTTAATTATATTTATCATGTTGTACATTACATCCTTAGTACTTGTCTTATAACTGGAAGTTTGTACGTTTTGACAGCCTTAATCCAATTCCTCCTCCCCCCACTTCCCGCCTCACCTGGCCTCTGTAACCACAAATCTGATCGCTTTTGCTGAGTTTGTTTGTTTGTTTTAACTCATTCAACAGTGAATCTTTTTAAACATCTTTATTGGAGTATAATTGCTTTACAATGGTGTGTTAGTTTCTGCATTACAACAAAGTGAAGCAGTTATACATATACATATGTTCCCATTTCTCTTCCCTCTTGCGTCTCCCTCCCTCCCACCCTCCCCATCCCAGCCCTCTAGGTGGTCACAAACTACCTAGCTGATCTCCCTGTGCCATGCGGCTGCTTCCCACTAGCTATCCACCCTACGTTTGGTAGTGTATATTAGTCCATGCCACTCTCTCACTTCGTCACAGCTTACCCTTCCCCCTCCCCATATCCTCAAGGCCATGCTCTAGTAGGTCTGTGTTTTATTCCCGTCCTACCCCTAGGCTCTTCATAACATTTTTTTTCTTAGATTCCATATATATGTGTTAGCATACGGTATTTGTTTT
>NC_041234.1:36067954-36078963 GCF_002837175.3 Physeter macrocephalus | reverse complement strand
GACATTTCTCCAAAGAAGATATACAGATTGCCAACAAGCACATGAAAGAATGCTCAACATCATTAATCATTAGAGAAATGCACATCAAAACTACACTGAGATATCATCTCACACCGGTCAGAATGGCCGTCATCAAAAAATCTAGAAAAAATAAATGCTGGAGAGAGTGTGGAGAAATGGGAACACACTTGCACTGTTTGTGGGAATGTAAATTCATACAGCCACTGTGGAGAACAGTATGGAGGTTCCTTAAAAAACTACAAATAGAACTACCATACGACCCAGCAATCCCACTACTGGGCATATACCCTGAGAAAACCATAATTCAAAAAGATTCATGTACCAAAATGTTCATTGCAGCTCTATTTACAATAGCCAGGACATGAAAACAGTGAATTTTTATATTAATGATTTTCCCACCTTAAGAACTGCATATGTACACATTATTTCTCAAAATACAAACTAAGGAGTGTACTAAAAGGAAAAATTATCTCATATTTTGTCAAAACAGAAAGAATCACTTTCAAAATTTTGAGTGTACATATGTATACTAGTACATATGCTTTCATATTCTACTTCTTTATATTCATTTGTCACTTATTCAACAAATCTTCATTGAGTGCATATGCTAGGCACTGTGAACACAGAGATCAAGCCATGATCCCTTCTTTCAAGGAGCTTTCAGTCTAGATAGGAAAAAATAAACAAAAAGAAAATTAAATTATAGTGTGATAAGTACAGTAGGAATGGAAAAGGGGGAAAGGAGGTTTCATGAGAAACGTAAAAAATAGTTGGGAAGAATCTCGAAGTAGATGATTCCTGTGATTGGTTTCTTTGAAGAAAATATGGATCAACCATTTAAGAAAGAAAAAATATTACAAGCAAAAGAAGAAGCATTTGCAAAAGCAAAGAAACATAAATTAATATGCTAATTTTTAGGTGTTGCAAATAATTTAGTTTTAGTAGAGCATAGTGTATAGGAATATGGTAACATATCTAGAAATCAGGGGCCAGCAACCCACTAAATATTGTTGACATTAGACTTTAATACTGAAGGGGATAGAAAAACACAAAAAGGTTTTAAGTAGACAGCAATGATCAGATTCACATATTAAAGAGATAAATCTGCAGGAGTTTCAAGACTGGGTAAAATGGGTAAGAGGATGATTGCATCAAAGGTGGCTGCAGTGGTCTACATCAGGGGTCCCCAACCCCTGGTGCCAAAAAGGTTGGGGAACGCTGGTCTACATGGTAATAACAAGGGTCCTACTGAGGTATTACCACTGGAGATGGAGCCATGTCAACAATAGAACTGGCAGAACTCAGTAACCAATTGGAAGTCTCTGGCCTAGGGATAGAAGTATTTTATGATGACTTCAAGAGTTCTTGCTTGCTTAACTGGTTGATGTAGGAAAAAAGAGGATGTGAGAAAGATTTATTAATTATCGTCCAATAAATGCAGTTATGGAAATTTTGAATTTGATGGGCTTACAGTTTTATCCAATCAGATCACTCTAATGAAGAGTTTAATTTGTGGATTTTATCTAAGAGGAAAGACTTAGACTGGAGATAAGCAATTTGTTATTGACAAAAATGTGTATTCTTCTATTTGGGGGGAGTTATGTGTTATATATGTCCATTAGATCACCCCTTTGGATTTTTTGTGAAGAAAAATATTTATATTTGCTTTGCCAATATTTTGTTTAGGATTTTGTACCTATGTTCTCAAGTAAGGGTGCTTTTTTAGTTTCTCTTTTTTTGTTGTTTTAGATTATCCTTATCTAATGCTATTATTAAAGTTATGTTTGCCTCATGAAGATTGAGAGATTATTTCTTTTTCTCTCTCTGTGAGGATTATATTAAAATTGGATTATTTATTCTTGGATATTACCATCTCAGGTGTTTTCTTTGTCAGAAGATGTTTAACACATTCAACTTCTCTAATGATTTTTAAGACTATTCAAATTTTATATATATACTATATATATTATGTATGTGTATATATAATATACATTATGTATATAGTTATAGGTTTTACATTTATAAAGTTTTATATATATAGTTGTCACTTTTAATATATTGCTTTAAAATGAATATATATATTTCACCTAAGTTCTCTAATACACAGGTATACAATTGTCCATAATATCCTTTTAATCTTTTTTTAATCTCTGAAATATCTATAGTTAGGTCTCTCTTCCCAACTTTCATGTTGTTTATTTCAATTAAGTCAACAATAAAATTTACAAGCCAAACCAATATACTTTTGAGAATGAAAGGAGATGCTATTACTTATACCATAACAACAGGTGTCACCCTAGAGTATCACAGCAAGATGGGACATATGGCCTCTGGGTGAATATCTAGTTAGCTTTATATTCTTGATATTTGGCAGTGACACTTGTTTTTTTTCTGACATTTCTTTTAATTTAGCCATTCTCATGGTTGTGCCATGCAAAATAAAAAATAAAATTAGGCATATCATTTAAAATTAAATATTCAATGCAATGAAAGGATGCTGTTATCTGTATTTTATAGACAGCCTGTTCTAAATACTAATTATTAAATAAGATTATATGTAACTTCTTTGTGAAAATCTATCTATATTACAATTGATAAGAAATGAATAGATAGATAGCATTCATTGAGGATTTACTGTATGTGGACCTCATGTAATCCTCATTAAAATATATGTGTCCAATATTATCTCCACTTGAAAGACAATAAAACCTGAGGCTAATTTTGCTCACAGTCACATAGTTGAGAAGTGATGGAACTATGATCCAACTTGGGTCTCTCTGAATTTTTCCAACTCAGAGTTACTATTTAAGATACTGAAAATTCCCAATAATAAGTAAATAATCATTCTATATTCAAAGAACTTTTCAAAATATAATTAGCTGTGAAACTTATCTTTTTAATATTAAAAAAACTGCCTTTGGTTGTCTTATTAGCATTAGTGAAATATTATTCATTGAAAAATTTTAAGTTATCTATTCCACATTAAGATATATAAATGCCTAGGAATTCTTCCATTAATGTTTGAGAACTTTCAATCACTCATTCATTTAAGCTAAAACTCAGAATGAAGCACGTTCTACTGACAGTGCTAAGTAAAGTTCTGATTGCTAGACATACAATGTTGAACTAAAGAGAGACATCTCCCACTTTCAAGGAGCTTTAATTGTAGAGGGAGAGCAGAAAATAATGAAGTAGGGAGAGCAGAAAATAATGAAGTAAGCCAACATATAATGAAATTTAAAGTAGTAATTAGTTCTAGAAATAAATAACAATGAAGTAGTATGAAGGCATAAAGAGTGACCAACATGGATGTGATCATAGATCAGACCTGAATGAACCAATGGAGAAAGTCCTGTGAAATTCTGTAGCTAGCATGCCAGGCCAGGGGAATAGAATGGGCAAAGGCCTCCCCACAGGTGGAAAACAGACAAGTGTTTTCAGTTTGGCAGCAAGACAGTAAGCAACAAGCATGGCAGGGAATAAATTTAGAGAGGTAAGATATAAGATCGCACTCAAAATGAAATGTTAAACATTTTCTGCTTTGTTTATTACTGAGAACTATGCACAATATGCTCCTTACCATCTCTGACCACTTGTTATCCTTCAAATTCATGACATTCCTGCTATCGCTGGTACTCTGGAAGAAGCAAAATATACTTGGTAGTAAGAGGCTGTATATCCTCTTCAGAACAGAAGCTGAGGGCTTCCCTGGTTGCGCAGTGGTTGAGAGTCCACCTGCCGATGCAGGGGACACGGGTTCGGGCCCAGGTCTGGGAAGACCCCACATGCCGCAGAGCAGCTGGGCCCGTGAGACATGGCCACTGAGCCTGAGCGTCCGGAGCCTGTGCTCCACAACGGGAGAGGCCACAACAGTGAGAGGCCCGCGTACCACAAAAAAAAAAAAAAAAGAACAGAAGCTGAAGGGAGATTGATAAATGCAGGATAGATAGGAGAGACACATCCCAAATTGAGGGTCCATAATGACTTTGCAGTGTGTCAATTTCTCTAGGCTAAATTATGCTCCCAAGAATTCTTTCTAGTATGTGCCTGGATGGGGAATAAAGGACAGTTCAAAAAATATTCTTTTGCAATGGTTTGAAGAATGAAAGTAGCCGTGTGCATGTGCACATGCGTGCACACACACACAGCTTCTCCCAGTCAAACGAATCTTCAGTTATTGCTCTGAAGGGACTTTTGCAGATGTAATTACCATTCCTAATCAGTTGACTTACTTACTTTATTTATTTATTTGTTGGGGTATAGTTGCTTTACAATGTTGTGTTAGTTTCTGCTGTACAGCGAAGTGAATCAGTTATACATATACATATATCCCCTGGTTTTTGGATTTCCTTCCCATTTAAGTCACCACACAACACTGAATAGAGTTCCCTGTGCTATACAGCAGGTTCTCATTAGTTATCTATTTTATACATACCAGTGTATATATGTCAATCCTGATCTCCCAATTCATCCCACCCCGCCTTTCCCCCCTTGGTGTCCATATGTTTGTTCTCTACGTCTGTGTCTCTATTTCTGTTTTGCAAATAGGTTCATCTGTGCCATTTTTCTAGATCCCACATATATGCGTTAATATACGATATTTGTTTTTCTCTTTCTGACTTACTTCACTCTGTAAGACAGTCTCCAGGTCCATCCACGTCTCTACAAATGACCCAATTTCATTCTTTTTAATGGCTGAGTAATATTCCATTGTATATATGTACCACATCTTCTTTATCCATCCATCTATTAATGGACATTTAGGTTGCTGTTTTCTAAGTATAATTGACCTACAACACTATATTAGTTTCTGTTACACAAAATAGCGATTCGCTATTTCTATGCATTTTTAAATGATCTCCATGGGAAGTCCATACAAATCTTTGTATATCACCATACGAAGATTTTACATAGTTATTGACTATATTCCCCACACTGTACATTTCATACTCATGACTCATTTGTTGGCAACTGGAAGTTTGTAGCTCTTAATCTCCCTCACCTATCCTTCCTGATGATTATGTTTCAAAGGAATGGCTCTCAGATCCTTGAGAAAAACACTTCTGAGTTGTAGTGGATACATATTCACAACTGTAAGCTCTTTTGAGTAAATGCTCTGAAAAAAGTAGGTCAGGGTCCTGTCATCAGGCTGGACCAAACAGTAAATTCTCCTTGCAGTGTTGAGATTTCTCAAGCAGGCTTTTTAATGGGGGTAAGGGTGGGGTCAATGGGGAATTGGGGGTCATCCTAGGGGCTTGGCAAGTCTCTTAGTGCAGGGATTTGGACAGAGTTATGTGCTGAGACTTCTGCAGTTCTCGTTAGTCCATTTTCTACAATCTCTATGCTCCTCCCTATACTTACTGCTGCTGTTTTTGTTCCAGCTGTTATAATATCTGTCCTGGATAATTGCAATAGCCTCATAAGTGATTTTCCTACAGTGAGATGAAGAAGAAAAGGGAAAGAAGTTGAGAGATGGGAAATGGGAAGGAAGAGAGAAGAAAGGAGAAGAGGAAAGAGGAGGAATAGAGGTAGGAGGATGGGAGTGGAAGAAAGGGATTTGAAAAACGTTGAGGAACTAAACCAAATTAAGAGTTGATTCCAGAGAATAAATAAGACTGTTGATATAATGCATTCCTATACGGTCTAGAAGGTAAGATTCTGGTTTTCACCCAAGTATCATTGGTGCTTATTTTTAGATTTTCATTTAAGAGTCTTACATAGATAGGAGATGAAGGTTACTTTTTATTTATGTCAAGTTAATTTTTAAACTTTTTATTATAGGTTCTTTTCCGAAGGTGTTGATTAAGCTCTGTGGAGTTATTCATGCATTCTTACAACAAATATTTATTGAACAGTGCCAGGAACTGTGTTAGACACTAGAGATCCAAACATTCCTTTATTTCAGGTACCACTGCCTGTGGGATGCTTATATCTAACACCTCAGCTTCACTATACTCATACACACTTATACACACACATACAAACATATCAGCATTCCATCTGTCCAGATACAACCCCATATTTTTTTAATCATCCATCTCAGCAAGAAAAAGTAATATAGAGCCCCTAAGATCCAATAAGATGTGTTTCCTTTTATTCCCTAAATTCATTCTAGTCACCTTATCCTCAACCACACCCATGGGTCTCCAATTCCAAAGTGTCCCTCATAACTTCCCTGTCTTTCTTCTCCTTCACCCTTCCCTTCTTCCTCTGTTTCCATAGCTCTCTGTTACTGCCCAGAGTCCCATGAGCTTATTCCTACATCCTGTGGGCAGCTCTTTCTTCCCCATTCCCACTCCGTTGCTTGAAATATCAGGAAATAATCTTTCCGTTAACTAGACTTAAGTATTTGATGAATGAAAGTCTAATGGAGGGACTTTTGGTTTCCTGCCCAGCATGTAAGGAGCTTATGAGTTGCTACACAATACTAGCAACAAGTAAAAGGCTGAGCAAACTGAAAAACCAACAAGACTTCTTGGATTCATCAGAGACAATGAAGTCACAGGGCAAACTGCCTCCATTAAAATTGTAGAGAGAGATGGATGGATACAGAGAATGATAACTCTCCAGAGCAGAAACCCACACAGGGACCTCTGTGGGAATTGCCACTGGGGTAGGAAAACCTGAATTATAATTGACAATTTTCTGGAGGCTCAGTGTGGACAAATCTGAAAGTTAAAAACTCCAGAGCAGCCTAGTCATAGTGGGAGGCTCCACACTTTTGTGAGTTTTATCCCAAGGAATTCTACCAGGTCCTCACAGTGAATATCTCATGCTACTGGCAGTGGGAGAGGAAAAGTAACCATTTTGAAATAAACTAGAACTTTCTGTTCTTCTTAACAAGGCCTCTCATCGGGAGAATCTATTTTACTAGATCATAACCTACTGGAGTTTTATCAGTGCCTTGCCTACCTGAGGGAAATTTTTGAACTACTCAACTATGAATTTAAAATAACTATGATTAATATACTAAGATCTCTAATGGAAAATAGATAATATGCAATAACAGATACATGATCCAAGCAAAGAAATGGAAATTTTTAACGAAGAATAAAAAAAATGCTTGAGATCAAAATCACTGTAACAGAAATGAAGAACGCCTTGTTTGCACTCATTAGTAGAGTAGACATGGTTGAGGAAAGAATCTCTTACCTGGAGGATATGTAAAAAGAAACTTCCAAAGCTGAAAAGCAATGAGAAAAAAAGACTAAAAGAATAACAATAATAATCAAGGACTGTGGGATAACTACAAAAGGGGTAATATATGCATAATGGGAATATCAGAAGGAGAAGAAAAAGAGAAAGAAGCAGAAGAAATATTTGAAGCAATAACGACTGAGAATTTTTCCTAACTTCATGTCAGACACCAAGTCACAAATTCAGGAAGCTCAAAGAACACCAAGCAGGATAAAGGCCAAGAAAAGAAAAAAAAAAAAAAAGACTACTCCTAAGTATATAATTTTAAAATTATATAAAAATCAAGGATAAAGAAAAAAATCTCAAAAGAAGCCAACCCCCCCCACACACCTTATCTATAGAAGAGAACTTACTTATAAGAATTACAACTCACATCTCCTCAGAAACCTGCAAGCAAGAAGAGAGTGGAGTGAAATAGTTCAAATATTGAGAGAAAACACCCACCGACCTAGAACTCTGTACCCTACAAAATTATTCTTCAAAATGAAGGAGAAATAAAGACTTTTGAGACAAACAAAAATCAGAGGAAATTTGTGACCAGTAGATCTGCCTTGCAAGAATTGTTAAAAGAAGATCTTCAAAGAGAAGGAAAATGATATAGTTAAGGAACTCAGATATAGATAAAGAAGGGAAGAATATTAAAGAAAGAATAAGTGAGAATTTATTTTTCGTACTCTAACTGATTTGCTACATAGCATTGTTTTCAAAATAATAATAGCAGTAATATATTTGATGATTATAACATATATAAAAGAAATGAATAACAGCAATGAGACAAAGAATGGAAGAAAAGAATTAGGAGTATTTTGTTATTATAAGGTACTTGTACTACTATACCGTGAAGTAGTATAGTGTTATTTAAAAGTGAAATTGGATTAGTTTTAAAAGTATATTGCAAAATCTAGGTCACCACTAAAATAAATTTTAAAAGAAATAAACTTAATATGCAAAGAAAGGAGAGAACATGGAATGAATTAAAACCACAAATGGCAGAAAAAGAGTGGAAAACAAAAATAGGAAAAAAGAACAAGGACAATAAGTAGAAAACAGTAAAAATATATGGTAGATCTTAATCCAGTACATCAATAATCACTTTTCAAGTTGATGGTATAGGGCTTCCCTGGTGGCACAGTGGTTAAGAATCCACTTGCCAATGCAGGGGACAAGGGTTTGATCCCTGGTCCTGGAAGATCCCACATGGCACGGAGCAACTAAGCCTGTGCACCACAATTACTGAGCCTGCACTCTAGAGCCCGTGAGCCACAGCTACTGAAGCCTGCATGCCTAGAGCCCCTCCTCTGCAACAAGAGAAGCCACCACAATGAGAAGCCCGAGTACCGCAACAAAGAGTAGCCCCACTCACTGCAACTAGAGAAAGCAGGCGTACAGCAAGAAAGACCCAATGCAGCTAAAAATAAAGTAAATAAAATAAATAAATTTTAAAAAGAGAAAATTGCACAATTTAAAATAAATAGGTTACATCTCACACATTTTTGTGCCTTTGAAAAAAAAATGTTGATCATATAAATCAAGCAAAAAGACACAAGATTTCAGAATGGATCAAAAAACAAGATCCAAGTACATGTTGTTATAGAGAGGAAAATGTTTTTCTTAACCCTCTCAGGGACCACGGCTGGATCTGAATATTAAATTAACAATTACAGACTAGCAAAGGAAAAGCATGAACTTTAATATGTTTTAGGTGACATGGGAGATTTCATAAGGAAATAAGCACCTGAAAAAACACTTAGACCTCAGCATTATTTTTCTTAACATCTTTATTGGAGTATATAGATTTACAATGGTGTGTTAGTTTCTGCTTTATAAAAAAGTGTATCAGCTAAACATATACATATATCCCCATATCTCCACCCTCTTGCGTCTCCCTCCCACTCTCAGTATCCCACCACTCTAGGTGGTCACAAAGCACTGAGCTGATCTCCCTGTGCAATATGGCTGCTTCCCACTAGCTATCTATTTTACATTTGGTAGTGTATATATGTCCATGCCACTCTCTCACTTCATCCCAGCTTACCATGCCCCTCCCCTTGTCCTCAAGTCCACTCCCTATCTCTACGTCTTTATTCCTGTCCTGTCCCTAGTTTCTTCAGAACTTTTTTTTTTTTTTAGATTCCATACATATGTGTTAGCATATGGTATTTTCTTTTCTCTTGCTGGCTTACTTCACTCTGTAAGACAGACACTAGGTCGATCCACCGCAATACAAATAACTCAATTTCATTTCTTCTTATGGCTGAGTAATATGTCATTGTATATATGTGCCACATCTTCTTTATACATTAAACTGTCGATGGACACTTATGTTGCTTCTATGTCCTGGCTATTGTAAATAGAGCTTCAATGAACATTGTGGTACATGACTCTTTTTGAATGATGATTTTCTCAGGGTATATGCCCAGCAGTGGGATTGCTGGGTCGTATGGTAGTTCTATTAATAGTTTTTTAAGGAACCTCCATACTGTTCTCCATAGCGGCTGTATCAATTTACATTCCCACCAACAGTGCAAGAGGGTTCCCTTTTCTCCATACCCTCTCCAGCATTTATTGTTTGTAGATTTTTTGATGACGGCCATTCTGAAAGGTGTGACATGATACCTCATTGTTGTTTTGATTTACATTTCTTTAATGATTAACGATGTTGAGCATCCTTTCATGTGTTTGTTGGCGATCTGTATATCTTCTTTGGAGAAATGTCTATTTAGGTCTTCTGCCCATTCTTGGATTGGGTTGTTTGTTTTTTTGATATTGAGCTGCATGAGCTGTTGGATATTTTGTATTCTAATCCTTTGTCACTTGTTTCATTGGCAAATATTTTCTCCCATTCTGAGGGTTGTCTTTTGGTCTTGTTTATGGGTTCCTTTGCTGTGCAAAAGCTTTTAAGTTTCATTAGGTCCCATTTGTTTATTTTTGTTTTTATTTCCATTTCTCTAGGAGGTGGGTCAAAAAGAATCTTGCTGTGATTTATGTCATAGAGTGTTCTGCCTATGTTTTCCTCTAAGAGTTTGATAGTGTCTGGCCTTATATTTAGGTCTTTAATCCATTTTGAGTTTATTTTTGTGTATGTTGTTAGGGAGTGTTCTAATTTCATACTTTTACATGTAGCTGTCCAGTTTTCACAGGACCACTTACTGAAGAGGCTCTCTTTTCTCCATTGTACATTCTTGCCTCCCTTATCAAAAATAAGGTGACCATATGTGCGTGGGTTTATCTCTGGGCTTCCTGTACTTTTTCATTGATCTAAATTTCTGTTTTTGTGCTAGTACCATACTGTCTTAATTACTGTAGCTTTGTAGTATGGTCTGAAGTCAGGGAGCCTGATTCCTCCAGCTCCATTTTTCGTTCTCAAGATTGCTTTGGCTATTCAGGGTCTTTTGTGTTTCCATACAAATTGTGAAATTTTTGGTTCTAAATCTGTGAAAAATGCCAGTGGTAGCTTGATAAGGATTGCATTGAATCTGTAGTTTGCTTTGGGTAGTATAGTCATTTTCCCATTGTTGATTCTTCCAATCCAAGAACATGCTATATGTCTCCAACTATTTTTATAAACTTTAATTTCTTTCATCAGTGTCAAAGTTTTCTGCATACAGGTCTTTTGTCTCCCTAGGTAGGTTTATTCCTAGATATTTTATTCTTTTAGCTGCAATGGTAAATGGGAGTGTTTCTTTAATTTCTCTTTCAGATTTTTCATCATTAGTGTATAGGAATGCAAGAGATTTCTGTGCATTAATTTTGTATCCTGCTACTTTACCAAATTCATTGATTAGCTCTAG
>NC_041234.1:36026806-36067878 GCF_002837175.3 Physeter macrocephalus | reverse complement strand
GATTCTCTATGTATAGTGTCATGTCATCTGCAAACAGTGACAGTTTTACTTCTTGTTTTCCAATTTGGATTCCTTTTATTTCTTTTTCTTCTCTGATTGCTGTGGCTAGAACTTCCAAAACTATGTTGAATAATAGTGGTGAGAGTGGGCGCCCTTGTCTTGTTCCTGATCTTAGAGGAAATGGTTTCAGTTTTTCACCATTGAGAACAATGTTGGCTGTGGTTTTGTCATATATGGCCTTTATTATGTTGAGGTATGTTCTCTCTTTTCCTACTTTCTGGGGAGTTTTTATCATAAATCGGTGTTGAATTTTGTCAAAAGCTTTTTCTGCATTGATTGAGATGATCATATGGTTTTTCTGCTTCAAGATGTCTATATGTTTATCACATTGATTGATTTGAGTATATTAAAGAATCCTAGTATTCCTGGGATAAACCCCACTTGATCATGGTGTATGATCCTTTTAAGGTGTTGTTGGATTCTGTTTGCTAGTATTTTGTTGAGGATTTTGCATCTATGTTCATCAGTGATATTGGCCTGTCGTTTTCTTTCTTTGTGACATCTTTGTCCGGTTTTGGTGCCAGGGTGATGGTGTCTTCGTAGAATGAGTTGGAGAGTGTTCCTCCATCTGCTATATTTTGGAAGTTCTGAGAAGGATAGGTGTTAGCTCTTCCTTACATGTTTGATAGAATTCGCCTGGGAAGCCATCTGGCCCTGGGTGTTTTTTGGAAGATTTTTAACCACAGTCTCAATTTCAGTGCTTGTGATTGGTCTGTTTATATTTTCTCTTTCTTCATCGTTCAGTCTCGGAAGGTTGTGCTTTTCTAAGAATTTGTCCATTTCTTCCAGGTTGTCCATCGTATTGTCATACAGTTGCTTGTAGTAATCACTAATGATCCTTTGTATTTCTTCAGTGTCAGTTGTTAATTCTTAGTTTTCATTTATAATTCTATTGATTTGAGTCTTCTCCCTTTTTTTTTCCAGATGAGTCTGGCTAATGTTTTATTAATTTTGTTTATCTTCTCAAAGAAGCAGCTTTTAGTTTTATTGATCTTTGCTATTGTTTTCTTCATTTCTATTTCAGTTATTTCAAATCTGACATGTATGATTTCTTCCCTTCTGCTAACTTTGGGTTTTTTTTGTTCTTCTTTCTCTAATTGCTTTAGGTGTAAATTTAGGTTGTTAATTTGAGATGTTTCTTGTTTCTTGAGGTAGGATTTTATTGCTATAATCTACCCTCTTAGAACTGCTTTTGCTGAATCCCATAGGTTTTGGGTCATCATGTTTTCCTTGTCGTTTTTTTCTAGGTATTCTTTAATTTCCTCTTTGTTGTCTTCAGTAATCTTTTGTTTATTTAGTAGTGTATTCTTTAGCTTCCATGTGTTTGTATTTTTTAGAGATTTTTTTCCTGTAATTGATATCTAGTTTCATACCGTTGTGGTAAGAAAAGATACTTGATATGATTTCAATTTTGTTAAATTTACCAAGGGTTGATTTGTGACCCAGGATATGATCTATCCTGGAGAATGTTCCATGAGCACAATTGAAAAATGTGTATTCTGTTGTTTTTGGATGGAATGTCTTATAAATATCAATTAAGTCCATCTTGTTTAATGTATCATTTAAAGCTTGTGTTTCCTTATTTATTTTAATTTTGGATGATCTGTCTATTGTTTACAGTGGGGTGTTAATGTCCCCTACTATGATTGTGTTACTGTCAATTTCCCCATTTATGGCTGTTAGCATTTGCCTTATGTACTGAGGTGCTCCTATAATGGGTGCATCAATATTTACAATTTTATATCTTCTTCTTGGATTGATCCCTTGATCATTATGTAGTGTCTTTCTTTGTCTCCTGTAATAATCTTTATTTTAAAGTCTATTTCATCTGATATGAGAATTGCTGCTCCAGCTTTCTTTTGATTTCCATTTGCATGGAATATTGTTTCATCATCTCAATTCACTCTGTATGTGTCTCTAGGTTTGAAGTGTGTCTCTTGTACACACCATATATATGGGTCTTGTTTTTGTATCCATTCAGGCAGTCCATGTCTTTTGGTTGGAGCATTTAATCCATTTATATTTAAGGTAGTTATCGATATGTATGTTCCTATTACCATTTTGTTTATTGTTTTGGGTTTGTTACTGTAGGTCTTTTCCTTCTCTTGTGTTTCCTGCCTAGAGAAGTTCCTTTAGCATTTTATGTAAAGCTGGTTTTGTCATGCTCAATTCTCTTAGCTTTTGCTTGTCAGTAAAGGTTTTAATTTCTCCATTGAATCTGAATGAGATCCTTGCTGGGTAGAGTGTCCATCTTGTTTAATGTATCATTTAAAGCTTGTGTTTCCTTATTTATTTTAATTTTGGATGATCTGTCTATTGTTTACAGTGGGGTGTTAATGTCCCCTACTATGATTGTGTTACTGTCAATTTCCCCATTTATGGCTGTTAGCATTTGCCTTATGTACTGAGGTGCTCCTATAATGGGTGCATCAATATTTACAATTTTATATCTTCTTCTTGGATTGATCCCTTGATCATTATGTAGTGTCTTTCTTTGTCTCCTGTAATAATCTTTATTTTAAAGTCTATTTCATCTGATATGAGAATTGCTGCTCCAGCTTTCTTTTGATTTCCATTTGCATGGAATATTGTTTCATCATCTCAATTCACTCTGTATGTGTCTCTAGGTTTGAAGTGTGTCTCTTGTACACACCATATATATGGGTCTTGTTTTTGTATCCATTCAGGCAGTCCATGTCTTTTGGTTGGAGCATTTAATCCATTTATATTTAAGGTAGTTATCGATATGTATGTTCCTATTACCATTTTGTTTATTGTTTTGGGTTTGTTACTGTAGGTCTTTTCCTTCTCTTGTGTTTCCTGCCTAGAGAAGTTCCTTTAGCATTTTATGTAAAGCTGGTTTTGTCATGCTCAATTCTCTTAGCTTTTGCTTGTCAGTAAAGGTTTTAATTTCTCCATTGAATCTGAATGAGATCCTTGCTGGGTAGAGTAATCTTGGTTGTCAGTTTTTCCCTTTCATCATTTAAAATATATCCAGCAACTCCCTTCTGGCTTGTAGAGTTTCTGCTGAAAGTTCAGCTATTAGCTTTATGGGGATTCCCTTGTATGTTATGTGTGCTTTTCCCTGGCTGTTTTTAATATTTTTCCTTTGTGTTTAATTTTTGATAGTTTGATCAATATGTGTCTTGGTGTGTTTCTCCTAGTATTTATCCTGTATGGGACTCTCTGCATTTCTGGTACTTGATTGACCATTTCCTTCCTTATATTAGATATGTTTTCAACTATAATCTCTTCAAATATTTTCTCAGTCCCTTTATTTTCTCTTCTTTTGGGACTTCTAGAATTCGAATGTTGGTGCATTTAATGTTGTCCCAGACGGCTCTGAGACTGTCCTCAATTCTTTTCATTCTTTGTTCTTTATTCTGCTCTGTGGTAGTTATTTCCACTATTTTATCTTCCATGTCACTTATCCCTTCTTCTCACTTGGTTATTCTGCTATTGATTCCTTCTAGAGAATTTTTAATTTCATTTATCATGTTGTTCATCATTGTTTGTTTGCTCTTTAGTTCTTCTATGTCCTTGTTTAAGGTTTCTTGTATTTTCTCCATTCTATTTCCAAGATTTTGTATCATCTTTACTATCATTACTCTGAATTATTTTTCACATAGACTGCCTTTTTCCTCCTCATTTGTTTGGTCTGGTGGGTTTTTACCTTGCTCCTTCATCTGCTGTGTATTTCTCTGTCTTCTCATTTTGCTTCACTTACTTTTTTGGGGGTCTTCTTTTTACATGCTGCTGGTTCATAGTCCCCGTTTTTATTGGTTTCTGCCACCAGTGGCCAGGTTTGTTCAGTGTTTTGTGTAGGTTTCCTGATGGAGGGGACTGGTGTCTGTGTTCTTGTGGAGGAGGCTGGGTCTTGTCTTTCTGGTGGGCAGGACTGCATCTGGTGGTGTGTTTTGGGGTGTTTGTGACCCTATTATTATTTTAGGCAGCCTCTCTGCTGATGGGTGTGTTTGTGTTCCTGTCTTGCTAGTTGTTTGGCATAGGGTGTCCAGCACTGTAGCTTGCTGGTCATTGAGTGGAGCTGGGTCTTAGCGTTGATATGGAAATCTGTGGGAGAGCTTTCACCGTCTGATATTATGGGAAGCCTGGAGGTCTCTGCTGGACCAATGTCCTGAACTCGGCTCTCCCACCTAAGAGGCACAGGCTTGACACCTGGATGGAGCAGAAAGACCCTGTCAGCCACACAGCTGAGAAGAAAAGGGAGAATAAAAAGAAAGAAAGAAAGAAAGAAAATAAAGTTATTTTAAAAATGTAAAAAATGTTAAAAATTAAAAAGTAATTTAAAAAAAGAAAAAGAAAGAAGCTAGCCACCAAACCAAAAAACAAATCCACCAATGATAACAAGCTCTAAATACTATTAAAAACAAAAAACTAAAAAAAACGTTCAGACAGAACCCTAGGACAAGTGGTAAAAGCAAAGCTATACAGACAAAATCACAGAAAGTCCACCGCTTCGATTTGGGATGATTCTTTGTCTATTCTCTTATTTCCGAGATGCGGGGTACATCAGGTTGATTGTGGAGATTTATTCCACTGCTTCTGAGGCTGTTGGGAGTAATTTCCCTTTCTCTTCTTTGTTGGCACAGGCCCTGGGGTTCAGCTTTCGATTTGGCCCTGCCTCTGCGTGTCAGTCACCTGAGGGCGTCTGTTCTTCACTCAGACAGGACGGAGTTAAAGTAGCAGCTGATTAGGGGGCTCTGGCTCACTCAATTCAGGGGAGGGGGGAATGGAGGTGTATGGAATGCATGGTGAGCCTGCTGCGGCTGGCAGAGACTGATGTGACATTGCACCAGCCTGAGGCAAGCTGTGTGTTCTCCTGGGAAAGTTGTCCCTGGGTCATGGGACCCTGGCAGTGGCGGGCTGCACAGGCTCCCAGGAAGGGAGGTGTGGATAGTGACCTGTGCTTATACACAGGCTTCTTGGTGGCTGCAGCAGCCACGTTAGAGTTTCATACCCATCTCTGGTTCCATCCTGATATTTGCGGCTCATGCCCATCTCTGCAGCTCATTTAGAAGGTGCTCCAAATCCCCTCTCCTTGGGCATCCCAAAACAATGGTCTCTTGCCCCTTAGGCAGTTCCAGACTTTTTCCCAGACTCCCTCCCAGTTAGCTGTGGTGCCCTAGCCCCCTTCAAGCTGTGTTCACGCAGCCAGCCCCAGTCCTCTCCCTGGGATCTGACCTCCGAAGCCAGAGCCTCAGCTCCCATCCTCCACCAGTCCCGGTGGGTGAGCAGACAAGACGCTCAGGGTGGTGAGTGCTGGTTGGCACCGATCTTTTGTGCGGGAATCTCTCTGCTTTGCCCTCTGCACCACTGTTGCTGCGCTCTTTTCAGTTACTCCAAAGTCTTACTTACTTATTTTTCTCTAGGTTCTTAACTCACAAAGCTAACTGCCAAGATTTTGCTTCTTAGAAAATGAATAAGTGTGCTGTCCTGTGGTCATTCTGTGGAGGAAGAAGGAGAATTAAACTAGAATTTAAGCATATTTTAGTTACTTGGAGCTAGGTAGTTATAAACTTTGTCCTTTATAATTAATCCAGTATTCGACTTTTACTTTTAGATACTTTTAGTTATAGCCACTGTTGAATTCACACATAAGAATACGAAAGATATTTATCAAAAATATCTTTATAGTTTAACAGTTTTAACAGAATAAAAGATAATTTTAATGGATGTTACTTTTGCAGAATTAGGTCCATTTAAATCTTTATTTGCGTACATTTAAATCCAATAAGGGGTTAATATCCAACACATACAAACAGTTCATACAACTCAACATAAAAAAAAAAACAATTAAAAATGAGCAGAAGAACTGAATAAGCATTCTTCCAAAGAGGAAAAGCAGGCGGCCAACAGGCACATGAGAAGATGCTCAACATCGCTAATCATCAGGGAGATGCAAATCAAAACCACAATGAGATACCACCTCACACCTGTTAGAATGGCCATGATGAAACATAACACAAATAACAAATGTTGGCAAGGATGTGAAGAAAAGGAAACCCTCATATACTGTTGGTAGGAATGTAAAATGTGGAAAAGAGTATGGAGGTTTCTCAAAAACCTAAAAATAGAACTATCATATAATCCAGCAATTCCACTCCTCTGTATATATTCAGAAAAAACCCACTAATTTGAAAAGATACATGCACCCCAATGTTCATAGCAGCATTATTTACAATTGCCAAGATATGGAAGCAACCTAAGTGTCCATGAATAGATGAATGGATAAAGAAGATGTGGTGTGTGTGTGTGTGTGTGTATGTAATGGAATACTACTCAGCCATAAAAAAGAATGAAATTGGGTCATTTGTAAGTGTCCATGAATAGATGAATGGATAAAGAAGATGTAGAGTGTGTGTGTGTGTGTGTGTGTGATGGAATACTACTCAGCCATAAAAAAGAATGAAATAGTGCCATTTGCAGCAACATGGATGGACCTAGAGATTATCATATTGATATTAAGTGAAGTCAGACAGAGAAAGAAAGTATGAATCTAACAAATACAACAAACAAGTGAATATAACAAAAAAGAAGCAGACTAGCAGATACAGAGAACAAACTAGTGGTTATCAGTGGGGAGAGAAAAGGGGGAGGGGAAATATAAGGGTAAGGAATTATGAGTTATAAACTATTAGGTATAAAATAAGCTACAAGGATGTGTTGTACAACAGGGAATATAGTCAATAGTTTATAATAACTATAAATGGAGTATATAACTTTTAAAAATTGTGAATCACTATATTATACACATTGATTCTTTTGAAATACCACTAAATATTTGTGAACAAATCATCCGACCCAAGGATATATGCTGCTACCTCCTGATCTCCCCCCCCCCATCCCACTGTCTCTGCCTGTGAAGGGGCTTTCTAGTGTGTGGAAATTTTCCTCCTTCACAGCTCCCTCTCAGAGGTGCAGGTCCTGTCCCTATTCTTTTGTCTCTGTTTTTCCTTTTTTCTTTTGCCTTACCCAGGTACATGGGGAGTTTCTTGCCTTTTGGGAAGTCTGAGGTCTTCTGCCAGCATTCAGTAGGTGTTCTGTGGGAGTTGTTCCACATGTAGATGTATTTCTGATGTATTTGTGGGGAGGAAGGTGATTTACACATCTTACTCCTCTGCCATCTTGACCTCAGTATTTTAATTAATTAATTGTTTATTTTTTATTTACTTCTTTATTTTTAAATTTTTTATTGAAACATAATTGACACAATATTGTATTAGTTTCATGAGTACAACATAGCGATTTGATACTTTTTTACATTACAGAATGATCACCACAATAAGTCTAGTAAATATCTGTCACTATACAAACTAATTGCAATATTATTGACAATATTTCCTATGCTGTACATTACCATGACTTATTTGTTTTATAACTAGAAGCTTGTACCTCTTAATCTCTTTCATCTATTTCACTCATACCCCACCCCATCCTTTCTGGTAACCACCAGTTCTCTGTATCTATGAGTCTATTTCTGTTTTGTTATGTTTGTTCATTTATTTTGTTTTTTACAATTCTACATATAGGTGAAATCATATGGTATTTGACTCTGCCTGAATTATTTCACTTAGCATAATACCCTCTAGATCCATCCATGTTGCAAATGCAAGAGTTCATTCTTTTCTATGGCTGAGTAATATTCCATTGTACATATATGCCACATATTCTTTATCCATTCATCTCTTGATGGACACTTACATTGTGTCCATTTCTTGGTTATTATAAATAATACTGCAATGAACATATGACTGTACATATCTTTTCGAATTAGTGTTTCTGTTTTCATTGGGGAAATACCCAGAAGGGACATTGTTGAATCATATGGTAGTTGTATTTTTAATTTGAGGAACAGACATACTGTTTTCATAGTGGCTAATCATTTGCATTCCCACCAACAATGCAGGAGGGTTCCCTGTTTTCCACGTCTCTGCCAACACCTATTGTTTGTTGTCTTTCTGATAATAATAAATAAATAATAATAATAAAACATTCCTGCTTCTCTTGTTTTCTCAAATTTCTTTAGGTCAAAATATTCAATATTCCAAGGTTCCTCATTTTGGGGTAGCGTGTCCTGAACCTTGTTTACAAGACACCCAGTTTAAATATAAAGACACATATAGATTAATCGTAAAGGAATGGAGAAAGTTATAAGATACTAATATTAATAAAAAGAAAGCTAAAGTACCTATATTAATTTTAGACAGGACAGATTCCAGAGGAAGGACAATTATCAGAGATAAAGAGAGGCATTACATAATGATGAAAGCGTCAGTACACCAAGACTACATAACAATTCTAAATATGCATGCACCTAACTACAGATCATCAAAATCTGTGAGGCAAAAAAAAAATGATAGAACTGCAAATAGAAACACTATTCCACTATTATAGTTGGAAACTTCAACACTGCTCTATCAGAAATGGATTGGTCTAGCAGGCAGAAAATTAGTGAGAACATAGCTGAACTCAACAGCAGTGTCAATCAACTGGACATAACATCTATAGACTACATCCAACAACAGCAGAGTACACATTCTTCTCAAGTTCACATAGATCATAAGCTAAGATAGACCACTTTGGGGTCCATAAAACACACATTAACAAATTTAAAGGAATTGAAAACATACAAAAACATACAATGAATGCTCTGAGACCACAACTGAATCAAAATAGAAATCAATAGCAGAAAGATAGTTGAAAAATCTCCCAATACTTGGAGGTTAAACGATGTACTTCTAAATAACATATGGGTCAAATAAATTTTAAGAGAAATTTAAAAATATTTTTAACTAAATGAAAATATAACTTACTAAAAATTTATGAATGCAGTGAAAGCATTGCTTATAGGGAAATAGTAATGTTAAATGTGTATATTGCAAAAGAAGAAAGATCTAAAATTAATAAGCTTCTATCTTAGGAAACTAAAAAAATAATGGTGAATTAAATCCTAAGTAGGCCAAAAAAAGAAATAATAAAAATTAAAGCAGAAATCAATAAAATCTAAAATGGGAAATTAATAGAGAAAATCAATGAAACCAAAAGCTGGTTCTTAAAATACTAATAAAATTGGTCAATAAAATTATTGATCTTAAAATTGTAAGATCAATAAAATTCTAAGTTTATAGCCAGGCTAACTAAGAATAAAGAGATGACAACAATTTACTAATATCAGAAATGAATGAAGGCACATCACTACAGATTCCATGGAAATTAAAAAGATTATACAGGAATACTATGAACAACTCTATGTCCACATATTTGATAACCTAGATGAAAGGGACCATTCCTTGAAAGACAAAATCTGCCAAAACTCACACAAGAAGAAATAGACAACCTGAAATAGCCAATATCTATAAAACACATTGAATTTTAATTAACTTCTAAAAGAGAAAGCACTTGACCCAGTTGGATTCACTGGTGAATTCTACCAATTATTTATGAAAGAGATTGTATCGATGTTCTACTTTCTCAGAAGATAGAAGAAGCGAGACTACTTCCTAGTTTATTCTATGAGGCCAGTATTGCCTTAATACCAAAACCATATAAAAAATTACAAGAAAATAAAACTATAGACCAATGCATTGGTATTGGACCTGTGGGACTGTGGTGGGTAAGTACCATCTGCTTAATTTTTTGTGAGACAAATGGCAGTAATCATGGCATCTAGTATAAAAAGCACAGAGAATACACTAGAGTAACTATTTTTTGTAATAGATAAATTAGACAGAAATTACTTCAGAATTGGTACTTGATTGAATAAAGATCTCTGACTTTTATGTCATTGTTAAATGCCCTCTTAAATATGTGACATGTTTAAGCAGCACTAACACAAGCTGTATCTAGGTATCTGTAGTATGAGATAGATTACCCTCCTCTTTTGTGGATGAAGAAGTTAGGTTTCTGTCTCAGGTGGCCTAACACCAGTGCTGAGCTCTTAGCCATCATACCTTACCATCTTATTATTTGTTATTTCAATAACTCTTATGAACTTAGAACAAAAATCCCCCAGATAATATTTACCAAATCAAATCCAAAAATGTATAAAAAGAATTATACAGCATGACCAAGTGTGATATATCCCAGTACGCAAGTCTGGTTCAACATTTGGAAATTAATTAATGTAATCCATTACATCAACAGACTAAACAAGAAAAGTCACATGATAACATCAATAAATGCACAAAAAACATTTGACAAAATTCAACACTGATTCATGATGAAAACTAAGCAAACTAAAAATAGTTTAATGGTGATAGACTTAAAGCTTTCCTACAAAGATCAGGAACAAGGCAAGGATGTCACCTCTCACTACTCTTTTTTACCATCATAATGGAAGTCTTAGCTAATACAGTAAGACAAGAAAAGGAAATACAATGCATACAGATTTGGAAGGAATAAATAAAACTATCTTTGTTTGCAGTTGACTTGATCATCTATGTAGAAAATATGAAAGAATCAATGAAAAACAACTGGAACTAAAAAGCAATTGTAGCAAAGTTGCAGGATACAAGAGAATATAGAAAGTCCATAGATTCCCAATATACCAGCAACGAGCAAATGCTTTTTTAAAAATTAAAAACACAACACTATTTACATTACCACCAAAAAATTTGTACACTTAGGTATAAATCTCTAAAAATGTACAATATCTATGTGAGGAAAACCTCAGATTCTGATAAAGAACCAAATTCATGTATAGATATTTCATGTTCATAGATAAGAAGACTCAATATTGTCAAGATGTCAGTTCTTCCCAATTTGATCTATAGATTCCATACAATCCAAATCAAAATCCCAACAGATTATTTTGCAGATATTAACAAACTGATTCTAAAGTTAACATGGAGAGATAAAAGACCCAGAATAGCAAGCACAATATTGGAGAAGAACAAAGTTGGAAAACTGACACTACCCAACTTCAAGACTGATTATAAAGCCACAGTAATCAAGAGAGTGTGGTATTAGAAAAAGAAGAGACAAATAGACCATTGGGACAGAATAGACAGCTCAGAAAAAGACCCACATATATATAGTTAATTGATCTTTGACAAAGGAGCAAAGTCTGTACCATGGGGCTAAAACAGTCTTTTCAACAAAAGGTGCTGGAAAACTGGATATCCACAAGCAGAAAAATAAATGTAGACACAAAACTTAAACCCTTCACAAAAATTAACTCAGAATGGTTTGATCATAAACCTAATATAAAATGGAAAACTATAAAGCTCTTAGAAGAAAATATAAGAGAAAACCTAGATGACCTGGGGTATGGTGATACGTATTTAGACACATATCAATGACATGACATGATCCATGAAAGAAATAATGGATAACTGGACTTCATTAAAATTTTAAAACTTCCCTTCTGCAAACGATATTGTCAATGCAATTAGAAGGCAAGCCACAGATTGGGAGCAAATATTTGCAAAAGACACATCTGATAAAGGACTGTTATCCAAAATATACAAAGAACTCTTAAAACTTAACAATAACAAATGGGACAAAGACCTTAAGAAACACTTCACCAGAAAAGAGACAAAGATGGCAAATAAGCATGTGAAAAGATTCTCCACACCATATGTCATCAAAGAAATGCAAATTAAAACAATGAGATACCATTACATACCTATTAGAAAGACCAATATCCAGGTCATGTACAGCAGTAAATGCTGACAAAGATTTGGAATGACAGGAACTCTCATTCATTGCTGGTGGGAATGCAGAATAGTACAGCCACACTGGAAGACAATGTGGTGTTTTCTTACAACACTAAACATACTCTTACCATATGATCCAGCAATTGCACTTGTTGATATTCACTCAATGGAGCTGAAAACTTATGTCCACAAAAAACCTGCAGAAAGACTTTTATAGCAGCTTTTTCATGACTGACAAAAATTAGAAGCAACCAAGATGTCCTTCAGTAGGTGAGTAGATAAACTGTGGTGCATCCAAATAACAGAATGTTATTCCACACTGAAAAGAAATGAGCTATCAAGCCATGAAAAAACATACAGGAATCTTAAATATATATCACTAAATGACAGAAGTCTATTAAAAGGCTACATATTTTATGGTTCTAGCTATATGACACTCTGAAAAAGTAAAAACTATGAAAACAGTATAAAGTTCAGTGGTTGACTGGAGTTGGGGGGCCAGAGAGATGAATAGGCCGAACACAAAAGACTTTTAGGGCAGTGAAACTATTCTGTATAATATTATAGTGGTGGAAACATGTCATTAAACATTTTTTCCAAACTCATAGAATGCACAACACCAAGAGTGAACCCTAATGTAAACTGTGGACTTTGGGTGGTAATGATGTGTCAATGTTGTCTCATCAGTTTTAACAAATGTACCACACTGGTGAGAGGTGTTGATAGTGGGGGTTGCTGTACATGTGTAGGGAGAGGGAGTATATAGGAACTCTCTATACCTTCTGCTCAATTTTGCTGTGAACCTAAAACTGTTCTAAAAATCTATTTAAAAGAGGAAAAAAATGAGGGAGAAATGAAAACATTCTTAGGTAAACCAAAGCTGAGGGAGATCACTACAACTAGAGTCCTTCAAGATGAAAGAAAAGAACATTAGAAAGTAAATTGAAACCAGGTAAACCTATAAAGTTCTCTGGTAAAGGTAAATATATGTAAAATATAGAAACCTGTATTATTATTATTCTGGTTTGTAACTTCACCTTTAATTTTTCATAGGATTAAAAGACAAAAACATAAAAAATTGTAAATCTATGTTAAAGGATATATAATAAATAAATATGTAACTTGATACATCAATGAAATAAAGTTGGGGGCAGAGCTATAAAAAGTAGAGTTTTTCATGTGATTTAAGTTAACTTGTTATCACTTTAAAATGGATTATTGTAATTTTAAGATATTTCTGGTAATCTCCATGGTAACTACAAAGAAAATATCTATAGAATATACAGAAAAGGAAATGAAAAGAAAATCAAAATGTGTAACTACAAAAATCAACTAAATGCAAAGGAAGGCAGTAAGGGAGGAAATGAAGGACACAAAGG
The DNA here is from genome assembly GCF_002837175.3 of Physeter macrocephalus. Taxonomy (NCBI): domain Eukaryota; kingdom Metazoa; phylum Chordata; class Mammalia; order Artiodactyla; family Physeteridae; genus Physeter; species Physeter macrocephalus. The sequence goes on along the minus strand of NC_041234.1, from coordinate 36,054,761 downwards.
CTATAAGAAATTCAAGAAACAACAAAATGGCAATAGTAAGTCCTTCCCTATCAGTAATTACTTTACCTGTAAGTGCATTAAACTCCCCAATAAAAAGAAATAGACTGGCAGTGTTGACCGCCAGATATTTCTCCAACAAAGATAGGTTTATTTGGGATCAGTTGAGAATTGCAATTCAGGGTCTGCAACATAAGGAACCATGTACAGGTCCCCCCATGGAAAGGGAAGTAGAACGCTTTTATAGAGGGGGAAAGGAAGTTGGGAGGGCTTTAGTAAACAAAAAGTCCTTGGCTTTTCGTTGGCTTAGTCCTTGCCAGGAAAGAAGAGTTTTTCCTTCTTTCTGTTGTGCCTTCTGCTATTGTTGCAGGGCAAGAGAGCTCCCCCTTCTGGTCTCCTGACTCTGTTCAATTGAGGTTTCTGTTTATTATATTTTTCCCTTTTGATAAAGATTTTTCTCTGAAAGCATTGCTGATCAAGAGTCAGGTTTTCTAGTTTCAGTGGCTTTTTGTCCCTCAGTGCTGCAAAGGACCTTTCCTGGGTGCAGTGTCTCATATCAGAAGGAATGAGTACAGATTGAAAATCAATAGAGATCACATTCAAATAACAAGGAGGGGTAAGAGGGAGAAATTTCAGGCGCTTTTAATCTAAAGTCCATATGTTTGCAAGATCATAGACATTGGAGGTCACCTGTAGTGATATGTCATCACCAAAGATTTGGTAGACTAACTTCCAACAGGCCTGGTCCAGATATCGTAGGAAAGCTGTCTCATCAGATGTCCTCTGTTTCAATTCCAGGAAATCTTTACTTTCAAGTCACCAGATGATGTGCATGTCCATTCAGGGCTTGGTACTTTCTTTAGATGTGTTACATGAATCCAAGAGTCCATTCCTCGGAATTGGCAGCACAAGGGTCGATTAGCAGTACCTGATAGGGGCCTCTCCAGTGAGGTAGAAGAAAGTTCTGGAGGTGTCTTTTTCAGTAGATAAATCTCCAAGTTGCAAGATGTGATGCTTAAGGTCTTTTTTTTTTTTTTTTGTGGTACGCGGGCCTCTCACTGTTGTGGCCTCTCCCGTTGCAGAGCACAGGCTCCAGACGCACAGGCTCAGTGACCATGGCTCACGGGCCCAGCCGCTCCGCGGCATGTGGGATCTTCCCGGACAGGGGCACGAACCTGTGTCCCCTGCATTGGCAGGCGGATTCTCAACCACTGCGCCACCAGGGAAGCCCAATGCTTAAGGTCTTCATCTCTCAACGGCACGCTGTGAAAAGATTGCTCTACCAAAACATGGTTAATTTTAATAGAAGCAATTAGGCCCTTGCAATACTGGAATAGCTTTCCTTTTATCAGTTGTGGGTCAAAACAAGAAGGAGACTAGTGCATTGGGCATCATGTGACTCTCTCAAAGGGTGAGAGTTTATGAGTTCCAAAATGCATGGATCTAAGATTTAGAAGGACGAATGGCAATGCTTTTGCCTAAAGTATTTGGAGGACCTCTACAAATTTTGCCAATTGAGTCTTAATAATGCTGTGTGTTTGACTAAACCAGAGGTTTGAGGGTAGTAAAGCAGACTGAAAGTGTTGTAAAACTGGCCAAAGAACACAGACTTAAAGAAGAAATGGGTCTTTATTCCCTTCTTGCGCCTAGGTCCTTCATGACTTTTTTTTTCTTAGATTCCATATATATGTATTAGCATACGGTATTTGTTTTTCTCTTTCTGACTTACTTCGCTCTGTATGACATACTCTAGGTCCATCCACCTCACCACAAATAACTCAATTTCGTTTCTTTTTATGGCTGAGTAATATTCCATTGTATATATGTGCCACATCTTCTTTATCCATTCATCTGTTGATGGACACTTAGGTTGCCTCCATGTCCTGGCTATTGTAAATAGAGCTGCAATGAACATTTTGGTACATGATTCTTTGCTGTAACGAGGTGAGAGAGTGGCATGGACATATATACACTACCAAGCGTAAAGTGGATAGCTAGTGGGAAGCAGCCACATAGCACAGGGAGATCAGCTAGGTGATTTGTGACTGCCTAGGAGGGTGGGAGAGGGAGGGTGGGAGGGAGGGAGACGCAAGAGGGAAGAGATATGGGAACACGTGTATATGTGTAACTGATTCACTTTGTTATAAAGCAGAAACTAACACACCATTGTAAAGCAATTATACTCCAATAAAAATGTTAAAAAAATAAAGAAGAAATGGGGTCTTCAACCACTATGAAGTTTTTTTGGGGGGGAGGGGTTACTTTTTTTACTTACAGTTTTATTGAGATATAATTGACATAAAGCACTGTATAAGTTTAAGGTGTACAACATAATGATTTGACTTACATACATCATGAAATGATTATCACAATAAGTTTAGTGAACATCTACCATCTCATATAGGTACAAATTTAAAGAAATAGAAAAGATTTTTTTTCTTGTGATGAGAACTCTTAGGATTTACTCCCTTAACATCTTTCACATATAACCTACAGTGTTAATTATATTTATCGTGTTGTACATTATATCATTAGTACTTATTTATCTTATACATGGAAGTTTGTACCTTTTGAGTGACTTCATCCAATTCCCCCTTCCCTCTCTTGTCTCTGGTAACCCCAATTCTGATCTCTTTTTATATGTGTTTCTTTGTGAAATATAATTGACCTACAGCACTATGTTAGTTCCTGTTACACAAAATAATGATTTGATATTTCTATACATTTCAAACTGATCACCATGATAAGTCTAGTTATGATATGTCACTATGCAAAGATATTACATAGTTATTGACTATCTTCCCACACTGTACATTTCATACCCGTGATTCATTTATTTCCAACTGGAAGTTTTTTGTTCTTAATCTCTCACACCTATTCCTTTCCTCCCCCTACCCCCATTCCCTCTGGCAAGCACCTGTTTCTTTTCTGTATCTATGACTCTTGTTTATGGTTTTGTTATGTTTGTTCATTTGTTTTGTTATTTTTAGATTCCAAATATAAGTGAAATTATACAGCATTTGTCTTTCTCTGCTTGACTTATTTCACTTAGTGTAAATACACTTTAGGCTCATTCATGTTGTTGCAAATGGCAATATTTTATTTATTTTTATGGCTGTGTAATATTCCATTACACACAAACACACACACACACATATATATAATTTTCTTTATCCATTCAGCTATTTATGGGCACTTAGGTTGCTTCTATACTTTGGTTATTTTAAATAATGCTGTAATGAACATTGGGGTGCACATATATTTTCTAATTAGTGTTTTGTTTTCTTCGGATAAATACCCAGGAGTGGTATTGCTGGATCATATGGTAGTTCTATTTTTAATTTTTGAGGAGTTTCTATACCATTGTCCATGGTGGCTACACCAATTTACATTCCCACCATAGTGCATGAGGGTTTTCCCCACATCCTTGCCAACACTCATTATTTGTTGTCTTTTTGATAATAGCCATACTGAACGGTGAGGTGATATTTGATTGTGGTTTTGATTTGAATTTTCCTGATGATTTGTGATGTTGAGTATATCTTAGTAAACCTGTTGGCCATCTGTATGCCTTCCTTGGAAAAATGCCTGTTCATCTCCTCTGCTCATTTTTCTATCAGATTGTTTGGTTTTTTGGTGTAGAGTTGTATGAATTCTTTGTGTATTTTGGATATTAACACCTTATCAGATATATCATTTGCAAATATCTTCTCCCATTCAGTAGGTGGTCTTTTCAGATAGTTCATCATTAGTATAAAAGAATGCAACTGATTTCTCTATATTGATTTTGTATCCTGCCAATTTACTGAAATTGTTGATTAGTTCCAACAGATTTTAAATTAACTCCTTTTTTATATATATAAGATCATATCATCAGCAAATAATGATAATTTTCCTTCTTCCTTTCCAGTTTAGACGCCTTTATACTTTTGTCTTGCCTAACTGCTCTTGCTAATAATTTTGGCACTATATTGAATAGGAGTGGTGAGAGTGGGCATCCTTGTCTTATTTCTGACCTTAGTTGTAAAGCTTTCAATTTTTCTCCATTGAGTATCATGTTAGCTGTGGGTTTGTCATATATGGTCTTTATTATGTTGAGATATGTTCCTTATATCCCAATCTGTTAAAGGTTTTATCATGAAATGATGTTGTATTTTGTCAAATGCTTTTTATGCATCTATTGAGTTTATCAAGTGATTTTAATCTTTACATTTATTGATGTGATATATTACATTTTGATTTGTATATGTTGAACTATCCTTGCATCTGAAGAATAAATCTCACTTGGTCATGGTGTATAATCCTTTTAATGAGTTCTTGAATTCAGGTGACTAATATTCTGTTGTGAATTTTTGCATCTATATTCATTATGTATATTGGTCTAGTTTCCTTTTCTTGTGGTTTCCTTATCTGGTGTTGGTATCAATGTAATGCTGGCTTTGTAGTGTGAGTTTGGAAATATTAACTCCTCCTTGATACTTTGGAAGAGTTTGAGGAGGATTGGTATTAATTTTTCTATAAATGTTTGGTTGAATTCACCAGTGAAGTCATCCAGTCCTGGAGTTTTCTGTGTTATGGGGTTTTTGATTACTGATCCAATCTCTTTACTTGTTATTGGTCTGTTCAGGTTTTCTGTTTCTTCCTGATTCAGTCTTGATAGGTTGTGTGTTTCTACAAATCTATCCATTTCTTCTAGGCTTTGTATTTTTTGGCATATAATTTTTTATAGTGGGCTCTTATCATCTTATGTATTTCTGTAGTATCAGTTATAAGGCCTTCTGCCTCATTTTTAATTTTATTTTTTTTCTTAGTTATTCTAGCTAAAGATTTGTCAATTTTATTATTATTATTTTTTATAGAAACACTTCTTAGTTTTTTGAAACTTTCTATTTTTTTCTGGTCTTTATTTTATTTATTTCTGTTCTGATCTTTATTATTTGCCTCCTTTTGCTAATGTTGGGCCAAATTTGTTCTTCTTTTTTTCTAGTTACTTGAAGTATAAAATTAAGATGCTTAATATCTTTCTAATGTTTTAATATAAGTATTGATCTCTATAAATTCTCCTCCCAGAACTGTTTTTCTGCATCCCATATAATCTGATATGTAATACTGACATTTTAATTTATTTCAAAATAGCTTTTAATTTCTCTTTTGATTTTTTCTTTGACCCATTAGTGGTTCTGAAGTGTGTTGTTTAGTATCCACATATTTATAGATCTTGTCACTTTCCTCTTGATTTTGACTTCTAGTTTCATACCATTGTGGTCAGAAAAGATAGTTGGTATGATTTCCATCTTCTTAAGTTTGCTAATTATGTGTGTGGTGTGTGTGTGCATGCACTATTATATAATCTACCCTGCAGTATGTTCCGTGTGCACTTTTGAAGAATGTGAATTCTGCTTCATTTGTATGAAATGTTCTGTATATATATGCTAAGTATATTTGTTCTAAAGTATGACACATTTCCAATGTTTTCTTGCTGATTTTCTCTCTGGATGATCTATCCATTTCTAATAATGCAGTATTAAAGTCCCTTACTATTATTATGTTGTTGTGTATATTTCCCTTTAGTTCTGTTTGTATCAGATTAGTATATTTTGGTGTTCAGGTATTGGGAGCATATATATTTATGAATTTATATTTTCTTGATGATTGACCCCTTTATTATTATATAATGTCCTTCTTTGACTCATTAGCATTTTTGGCTTGAAGTCTATTTTGTCTTATACAATTATGGCAATGCCCATTCTATTTTTCTTTCCACTTGCTTGGAATATCATCTTTCATCCCTTCAATTTGAGCCTATATTTATCTTTAGAAGTGAAGCTCACTTCCTGTAGGCAGCATGTAGTTGAGTCTTATTTTTGTATCAATCCAGCCACTCTGTGCCTTTTGATTGGCTATTTTATCTCTCCATTATTACTTTTTTCTTCTATTTCTGTCTATTTTTGTAAGTTGATAGTTTTCCATGATGGATTTAGATTTTGGTGTCTCTGTCCTAGATTTTTGCTTTGTTGTTACCATGAGAATTACATAAAACATCTTATAGATAAAATAGTTCTTTTTATGCTGATAGCAATTTATCTTCATTTGCCTGTAAATGTTCCACCCTTTTACTACTCCCCTGTTTGTTTCTGATGTCACAAATTATATCTTTTTAAGCTGTGGATTTGTTACCAAATTGCAGTAGTTATAGTTATGTGTATGCTCTTTCTCTTTAACATTTATGCATTAATTTTTAATATACTATTCTAAACTAGAGGTAGTTTTCTAATTCTGTCTATCACCTTAATCAGAGTTTTGCGTACCTTTGACTTTTCAGCTTAGAGAGCTCCTTTCTGCATTTCTTGTAAGTCATTTCTAGTAGTGGTGAGTTCCCTTGGCTTCTTTTGTTTGGGAAAACGTTAATTTCTCCTTCATATCTGAAGAACAACTGCTGGATAGAGTGCTCTTGGTTGGCAATTTTTATCTTTCAATACTTTAAATTTGTCATTCTGCTCTCTCCTGGCTAGTATAGTCTCTGCTGAGAAATCTGCTCATAACCTAATGGGGGTTCTTTTGTAGGTTACTGGTTCCCTCCGCCCCAACTTGGTCACCTTTAAAAATCTTTCTTTATCATTGATTTTGACAGTTTCATTATATTTTGTCTTGCAGAAGGTCTATTTCATTGCTAAAATAAGGAGTTCTATTAGTTTCATGAATTTTATTCCCAGTTTCTTCCCCAGTTTTGGGAAGTTCTCAGTAATTATTTCTTAATAAACACTCTGACCCCTTCTCCTTCTCTTTTCTGTCTAACCATTAATCTTATTTTGGCCTTTTTAAAATGGAGTCTTAGAGCTCTTATAGAGTTTTTTTCACATTTTAAAAATCTTAGTTCTCTCTCCTCTTCCACTTGAGTAATGTCTAAGTTCCTATTTTTGAGCTTACCTATTTTCTCTTTCATTTGATTTGCTCTATTTCTAATACTTTCTAATGCATTCTTCTTATTATTTGTTGAATACTTCAGCTCCAGAATTTCTGTTTGGTTCTCGTTTAGAATTTCAATCTCTTTGGTAAGGTACTCCTTCGCTTCATAAATTTTATTCCTGAGCTTATTGAATCACCTTTCTGATGTTTCTTGTAGCTCGCTGGATTTTTTCATGATTGGTAATTTGAATTATTCATTAGTTATATGTAATATTCTGTATATTTGGGTTTGGTTGCCAGAGAATTGTCATTTTCTTTTTGTGGTCCTGTATTATGATGATTTTTATACTGTCTGATGCATTGTGCCACTCCCACTGCATTTGAAGTAACAAAGGCCATTCTTATTTAGGTAAGCCTTTAAAAATTTATTTTATTTTATTAATTTTTAAATTTTATTTTCTATCAGAGCATAATTGATTAACAATGTTGTGTTAGTTTCAGACGTTCAGCAAAGTAATTCAATTATACATGTACAAGTATCTATTCTTTTTCAAATTATTTTCCAATTTAGGTTATTACAGAATATTGAGCAGCATTCCCTGTGCTATATTAGGACCTTGTTCGTTATCTATTTTAAATATAGCAGTGTGTACTTGTCAACCCCAAACTCCTAATCTATCCATCCTTCACCTCAGCCACCCCATTCCCCCGTAACCATAAGTTCTCTAAGTCTGTGAGTCTGTTTCTGTTTTGTAAATAACTTCAATCAAACATTTAGAGAAGAGTTAACACCTATCCTTCTGAAATTATTCCAAAAAATTGCAGAGGAAGAAATACTCCCAAATTAATTCTATGAGGCCACCATCACCCTGATACCAAAACCAGACAAAGATACCACAAAAAAGAGAAAATTACAGGTCAATATCACTGATGAACACAGACACAAAAATCCTCAACAAAGTACTAGCAGTCTGAATCCAACAATGCATTAAAAGGATCATACAGCATGATCAAGTGGGATTTATCCCAGGGACGTAAGGATTTTTCAATATCCCCAAATCAATTAGTGTGATACACCACACCAACAAATTGAAGAATAAAAACCATATGATCATCTCAATAGATGCAGAAAAAAGCTTTGGACAAAATTCAACACACATTTATGATAAAAACTCTCCAGAAAGTGGGCATAGAGAGCACATATCTCAACATAATAAAGGCCATATATAACAAACCCACAGCTAACATCATACTCAATGGTGAAAAGCAGAAAGCATTTCCTCTAAGATCAGGAACAAGACAAGGATGTCCAATCTCACCACTTTTGTTCAAAATAGTTTTGGAAGTCCTAGCCATGGCAATCAGAGAAGAAAAAGAAATAAAAGAATCCAAATTTCTAAAGAAGAAGTAAAACAGTCTCTGTTTGCATATGACATGATACTATACATAGAAAATCCTAAAGATGCTACTAGAAAACTACTAGAGTTCATCATTGAATTGTGTAAAGTTGCAGGATACAAAGATAATACACAGAAATCTGTTGCATTTCTGTATGCTAACAGTGAAAAACTCAGAAAGAGAAATTAAAGAAACAATCCCATTTACCATTGCATCAAAAAGAATAGGGAATTCCCTGACAGTCCAGTGATTAAGACTCCACACTTTCATTTCTGAGGGACTGGGTTCAATCCCAGGTCTGGGAATTAAGATCCCACAAGCAACGTGCTGCAGCCAGAAAAGAACAAAATACCTAGGAATAAACCTACCTAAGGAGACAAAAGACCTGTATTCCAAAAACTATAAGACGCTTATGAAAGAGATTGAAGATGACACAAACTGATGGAAAGATATAGCATGTTCTTGGGCAGGAAAAATCAATATTGTTAAGATGACCATACTGCCCAAGGCAATCTACAGATTCAGTGTGAGCCCTATCAAATTACCAATGGCATTTTTCACAGAACTAGAACAAAAAGTCTTAAAATTTGTCTGGAGACACAAAAGACCCCGAATAGCCAAAATAATCTTGAGAAGAAAAAAAAAAAAAAAAAACGGAGCTGGAGGAATCAGGCTCCCTGACTTCAGGCTATACTACAAAGCTACAGTCATTAAAACAGTATGGTACTTGCACAAAAACAGAAATATAGATGAATGGAATAGGATGAAAAGCCCAGAAGTAAACCCACACATCCATGGTCAATTAATCTATAACAAAAGAGGCAAAACTATACAATAAAGTAAAGATGTCTCTTCAATTAATGGTGCTGGGAAGACTGGACAGCTACATGTAAGAAAATGAAATTAGAACATTCTTTAACACCATACATAAAAATAAACTCAAAATGTATTAAAGACCTAAATGTAAGACTGGATACTATAAGACTCCTAGAGGAAAACATAGGCAGAACACTCTTTGACATAAATAGCTTACATTTGGTAGTGTATGTATGTCCATGCCACTCTCTCACTTCGTCCCAGCTTACCCTTCCCCCTCCCTGTGCCCTCAAGTCCATTCTCTATGTCTGCAGCAATATCTTTCCTGAGCCATCTCTTAGATTAATAGAAATTTTAAAGAAATGGGACTCAAAAGCTTTTACACAGTAAAGGAAACCATAAACAAAACGAAAATACAACCCACAGAATCACAGAAAATTTTGCAAATGATGTAGCAGACAAGGAATTAGTCTCCAAAATTTACAAACAGCTCATGCTGCTCAATATCAAAAAAACAAACAACTCAATCAAAGAATGGGTACAAAACCTAAATACACATTTCTCCAAAGAAGATATACAGATGGTAGGAGGCACATGAAAAGATGCTCAACATCACTAATTATTAGAGAAATTCAAATCGAAACTAAAATGAGATATCACCTCTCACCAGTAAAAATGACCATCTTCAAAAAGTCTACAAACAATAAATGCTGGTGAGAGTGTGGGGAAAAAGGAACCCTACTAAACTGTTGGTGGGAATGTAAATTGGTAGAGCCACTATGAAGAACAGTATGGAGGTTCCTTAAGAAACTACAAATAGTGCTACTGCATGATCCAGCAATCCCTATCCTGGACATATATCCAGAGAAAAACATGGTTCAAAAGGATACATGCACCCCAAGGTTCATTGCAGCTCTGTTTATAATTGCCAGGACATGAGAGCAACCTAAGTGTCCATTGACAGGTGAATGGATACAGAAGATGTGTATATATACACAGTGGAATATTACTCAGCCATTAAAAAGAATGAAATAATGCCATTTGCAGCAACATGGATGGACCTGGGCATTATCATACGAAGTGAAGTAAGTCAGACAGAGAAAGACAAATATCATATGATATCACTTATATGTGGAGTCTAAAGCCTTTTTAAAAAACTTAGTTTCCAACAATTCAATTAGTTGGCAGAAGGTGATGCTAGAGCTGAAGTATTTTGTTTCTCTTACTGGAGTTGACTTGCTGCTAAATTAGGGAGTGTGCACATATATGCTTTCAGGGGAAGAAAAAAAGGATTGGAAACAGAGTGGATGAGGTGTGTGCTTAGATCTTGAGGCTTTGGGTGTGCCCACGGCTCAGCAGGGGGATCCTCATGTGGGTGAGTTCCAGAGGTCTTATTGGAATCATGGGTAGACAGCAGGAAATATGTTAATTTAGTTTTCTTTGCTTTTTTCCCTTTTTTTCCCCTCTCCTGAGTCATGGAGGTCTCTCCCCCAAAATCCAGGTTTTACTGAAGAGCAGTGGGACCCTCCAGTTGAAACCCCTATGCCTGGACATACTTTCACTGACCGCTTTCACTTTCTACCTCTTCTGCTAGAGTGATCACTGTCACACCAGTGTTGCTGCTGCAACTCCACTGGCTTCACAGACTCCTGAATGTCCAATCTACTCACACTTGGATGCAAGGAGGGATGGATCTCTCTTGTGTTCTAGTATGCAGTGCAGAAACACCTTTTTTTCAGTTATAGATGTCCAATTATGTGCAAATAAAAGGGGAGGGAAAAGGAGCAACTCATGCCTCCATCATGCTGACATCACCAATCTAGGGAAGGTCTTTTTGCATTGAGGTAATAGGCATTTTATTAGCCTCTTGAACTTTGTATGTCCAATTCCTTCCCCAGGTTTGGGAAGCTTTCAGCTATTATTTCTCTAAATACACTCTCTGCTCCTTTTCTTCTCTTCCTCTGGTAGACCAATTATTCTTATATTTGTTTTTCTCATCATATCTGATAGGTCTTGCAGGACTTCTTCATTTAAAAAAAAATCTTAGTTCTCTCTCCTCATTTGAGTAATTTCTAAATTCCTATCCTCCAAGTTGCTAATTCTTTCTTCAATCTGATCTGCCCTATTTCCTAACCTCTCTCATGCATTTTTCATCTCATTCATTGAATTCTACAGTTCCAGAATTTCTCTGGTTCATTTGAAAAAATTCAATCTTATTGGGAAAGAACTCCTTCTTTTATTTCTAAGTTGTGTTTTTTTTTAAGTGCCTTTCTTGGTTTTTGTTTAGATTGTTGAATCACTTCATGACAGGCATTATGAATTCTTTATCAGTTAGATTGAAATATTCCATATCTTTGGATTTGGTTGCTGGAGAATTATTTTCTTTTTGTGATACCATATTAACATGATTTTTCATAGTGTTTGATATGATGTGCCTCTGACATCACATTTGTTGTAGCACACAACTTTCTTAGTTTTTACTTTGAGTTTACAGTTCATCAAAATGGCAATTAGAAACATATCTTTTTTCCAGAAGGTGGAGCTATAGCTCAAGGTTTTGGTTTCTCTTTTCCTGTGCCTGCTCTGGGGCTACACTCAGGAAAGCACATTAAAAAGCTGGCATAGAAAATGCTGGTGACAGAGTGGGGGAAGGTGTGGGCTTAGCATTTGGGGATTTGTGGGTTCCCACAGTCTGGTAGGGGGATCCTCAAGTTAGGGCGCTCCCAGAGGTCCATGGGCCAACCTCCTGCTAAAATTCCAAAGCAGACAACAGGGAACATGTCCCTTCAATGACCTTTGTTATTCTTGTCTGCCTCTTTCCCTTCCTTCTCTCTCCCCCAGTCACAGACGTCTCTACTCCCAAATATGTGCTGCTGGATAGAAATGGATTCCTCCAGCTGTGTCCTTACATGATGGAAGGGGCTAGGGAGTTCTGTGGGGTCTGTTTTTCAAAAACATAATTCCTTTAATTATGGGTTCACCTTCATGACTTAAGCACCTCCTAAAGGTCCTAACTACCAATACCATCATCTTTGGGACTCAGTATTTCAACATATGAATTTGTGGTAGGGAAAACATTTAGACAATAGCAAATATATAACAATTATAAATATATATGCACCAACTTCAGAGGTCCTATGATATAAGGCAAAGACTGATAGATTGAAGGGGAAAAAAAGACAGCTCAAATGATAGTAGGAGATTTCATACTCCACCTTCAAAATTGTATAGGAGAACCGGAAATAAAATCAATGAAAAACATTATAGCCTGAAACAACACTATAATAGGACATTTGGACATAGTAGACAAATATAAAGCATTCCACCCCAAAAGAACAGAATGCACATTTTAATCAAGTACATATGAAACAATCTCCAGGATAGACCATATGGTCATCCATAAAAATGTTTAATAAATTTTAAAAGATTAAAATCATAAAAATAATATTTTCCATTCATAATAGAATGAAACTAGAAATCAATAGCAAAAGAACACTAGAAAATACACAAATATGTTAACATACACTTAAGCAACCAATGGACCAAAGAAGAAATCACAAGGAAATTAGAAAATATTCTAAGACAAATGAAAACAAAACCAAGATATAATAAAAGTTGTGGGATGCAGCTAAAGTGTGGTAAGAGGGAAATTTATAGCTGCAAAAGTTTACATTAAGAAAATAAAGATCTCGGGCTTCCCTCGTGGTGCAGTTGTTAAGAATCTGCCTGCCAATGCAGGGGACACGGGTTCAAGTCTTGGTCCAGGAAGATCCCACATGCCGCAGAGCAACTAAGCCTGTGTGCCACAACTACTGAGCCTGTGCTCTAGAGCCCATGAGCCACAACAAGAGAAGCCACTGCAATGAGAAGCCCATGCACTGCAACGAAGAGTAGCCCTCGCTTGCCACAACTAGAGAAAGACTGTGCACAGCAATGAAGAGCCAACGCAGCCAAAAGTCAATAAAAAATAAATAAATTTATAAAAAAAAGAAAAGAAAGATCTCAAATTAATAATCTAACTTTATACCTTATGGAAGGAGAAAAAGAAGAACAAACTGCACTCAAAATTAGCAGAAGGAAGGAATTAATAAAGATTAGAGCAGTGATAAATAAATAGGTAATACAAAACAATAAAGAAAATCAATAAATTGAGTTGATTCTTCAAAAAGATCAATAAAATTGACAAATCTTTAGCAACATTGACTAACAAAGGGGCAAGATGCAAATAACTAAAACCATCAAGGAAAGAGTAAACATTACAACCAATTTTATAAAACAAGAAAAGATTATAAGAGAGTGCTATGAATAATTGTGTGCAAGCAAATTAGATAAAGCAGATGAAATAGACAAATGTTTAGAAACAACAACTTACTAAGACTTAATCATGAAGAAATAGAAAAATCTGAACAGACCAATTATTAGTAAAGACATTGAATCCATAATCAAAATCCTCCCCCCAGAAGAAAAGCCAAGGACCACATGGCTTTACTGGTAAATTCTACCAAATAGTTAAAGAAGAATTAACACCAATTCTCCTAAACTCTTCCAAAAAAATTGTTATTTTTTTCAAAATTTTGAAAATCCAAACTCATTCTTTGGGGCCAGAATTACCCTGATCCGAAGCCAGACAAAAACACTGCAAGAAAAGAAAACTACCAACCAGTATCTATGGTGAATATTGATGAAAAAATCCTCAACAAAACACTAGCAAAGACAATTCAACAGCACATTAAAAGGATTATACTTTGTAACCAAGTGCAATTTATTCCTGGAATGCAATAATGTTTCAACACGTGAAAGTCAATCAATATAATATACCACATTAATAGAATGAAGGGAAAAAATCATCTTAATAAATGTAGAAAAACTATTTGACAAAATTTAACACTCTTTCATAATAAAAGCAGTCTACTAAAACTATGAATAGAAGGAAACTATGTCATCATAATAAAAGCCATACATAAAAATCCAACAGGTAACAGAATACAGACTAAAAGCTTTTCCTCTAAAATCAGGAACAAGGCAAGAATATCTGCTTTCACCACTCCTATCCAACATATTACTGGAAGTTCTATCCAGAGCAATTAGTCAAGGAAAAGAAATAAATTGAGTCTTCCAAATTGGAAAGAATGAAGTAAAGTTATCTCCGTTCACAGATGACGTAATCTTATATGCAGAAAACATGAAAAGTTTCACAAAAACTGTTAGAACTAATAAGCAAATTCAGCAAAGTTGGAGTATATAAAATTAACTCAGAAAAATTTGCATTTGTGTATACTAATAGTGAACAATCTAAAAAAAGTTAAAATAATTCCATTTATAATAGCATTAAAATAATAAAATTATTAGGATAGCATTAAAATAATAAAATTATTAGGAATAAACTTAAGCAAGGAAGTAAAAGACTTGTACACTAAAAACTACAAAATGTTGCTGAAAGAAAATAAAGACAAAAGTAATAAATAGAAAGACATCTCATATTTACATATTGGAAAACAATATTGTTAAGATATCAATCCTACCCAAATGATCTACTGGTTCAATGAAATACTTAACAGTATTCCAAAAACATTTTTGCAGAAATAGAAAAATTTATCCTAAAATTTATATGGAATCTCAAGGAACCTTGAAGAGTCCAAATAATCTTGAAAAAGAAGAACAAAGTAGGAGGTTTCACACTTCCTGATTTCAAAATTTATTCAAATAGTGTTGTATTGGGAAAAAAACAAACATATAGATCAATGGAATACAATAGGCATCCCAGAAAATAAACTCTTGGATATATGATCAAATGGTTCTCAACAAGGGTGTTGTATTAGTTTGCTAGAGCTGCCATTACAAAGTACCACAGACTAGGTGGTTTAGGCAATAGAAATTTATTTTTGTGCAATTCTGGAGGCTAGAAGTCTGAGATAAAATGCCAGTAAGATTATTTTATTGTAAGGTCTTTCTCCTTGACTTGTAGATGGCTGTCTTCCTTTGGTGTCTCCACATATCTTCCCTCTGTATTTGTCTGTGTCCTAATTTCCTCTTCTTATTATGGTACCTATCATTGTTAGATTATGGACCACCTTAATGACTTCATTTTACTTAATTACCTCTTTAAAGACCCTATCTCCAAATAGAGTCACATTCTGAGGTACTGGGTGTTAGAACTTATATGAATTTTGAGGGGACACAATTCAGCCTAGCATATGCAAAGAGTATTAAATGGGGAAAAGAAAGCCTTTTAACAGATGATGCTGGGAAAACTGGGTATCCACATTCAAAATAATGACAATGGAGAGATATGGGAACATATGTATATGTATAACTGATTCACTTTTTTGTAAAGCAGAAACTAACACACCATTGTAAAGCAATTATACTCCAATAAAGATGCTAAAAAAATAATGACAATGGACCCTTACCTTACACCATATGCAAAAGGTAACTAAAAATGGATGAAGCATCTATATGTAAGAGCTAAAATTATAAAACCATTAGAAGAAAACATAGGAGAAATCTTCATGAAAATGGATTTCACAGTTGTTTACTAAATATGACAACAAAAGCACAGGAAGGAAAAGAAAAAAAAAGCAGGCAACTTGAATTACCTCAAGATTTAAAACTTCTGTGCATCAAAGGGACAATCAACATAGTAAAAACGCAACCCATGGAATGGGAGAAAATATGTGAAAACCATATATCTGATAAAGAGTTAATATCAAAAATATATAACTCAACAAAAAACACCCCAATACAAAAAGGGGAAAAAACTTGAACAGACATTTCCCAAAAAATGATATACAAATGGACAATAAGCACATTAAAAGATGCTCAGCATCACGAATCATTAGGAAAAAGTAAATATAAAACAAGTTGAGACACTACCTCACACTCATAAGGAAAGCTACTATCAAAAAAAGAGAGAGAGAGAAATAAGAGATATTGGTGAGGATGTGAAAAAATCGGAACCCTTGTGCACTTTTGTAAGGAGTGTAAAATGGTGCAGCCACTATGGAAAACAGTATTATGGTTTTAAAAAATTAAAAATAAAAATGTCTTATGATTTAGCAATTCTTTTTCTGGGTACTTACACCCAAAAATTAAAAGCAGTTTTGAAGAGATATAGAAATGGAAGCATCTCAATTGTCCATTAATGAATGAATGTATAAAGGAAATATTGTATATACATAGAATGGGATACGATTCAGCCTTTAAAAAAGGAAATAAATTCTGACACACACTACAACATGTGTGAAACTTGAGGACATATGCTAAGTGAATTAAGCCACTTACAAAAAACAAATACCTTATTATTTCATTTACATGAGGCACCCAGAGTAGCCATATTCATACAGAAAGTAAAATGTTTTTTTCCTTGCCTCTTTGTTTCCTGGTGCGCGAGGAGAGGGATAAAGCACGCTGATTAAAGGAGCTCCAGAAATGGGTGTGAGCCGTGGCTATCAGTGCAGACACCAGAGACAGGCATGAGATGCTAAGGCCGCTGCTGCAGCCACCAAGAAGCCTGTGTGTGAGCACAGGTCACTCTCCACACCTCCCCTCCCGGGAGCCTGTGCAGCCAGCCACTGCCAGGGCCCCGGGATTCAGGGAAAACATGCCCGGGAGAATGCACCATGCGCCTCAGGCTGGTGCAACGTCACACTGGCCTCTGCCGCTGCAGGCTCGCCCCGCATCTGTACCCCTCCCTCCCCCGGCCTGAGTGAGCCAGAGCCCCTGAATCAGCTGCTCCTTTAACCCCTTCCTATCTGAGCCAAAGGCAGACGCCCTCAGGTGACCTCCATGCAAAGGCGGGGCCAAATTCAAAGCTGAACTCCTGGAGCTGTGGGAACAAAGAAGAGAAAGGGAAATCTCTCCCAGAAGCCTCAGAAGCAGCAGATTAAAGCTCCACAATCAAATTGATGTACCCTGCATCTGTGTAATACCTGAATAGACAACGAATCATCCCAAATTGAGGAGGTGGACTTAGAGAACAAGATATATTATTTTTTCCCCTTTTTCTCTTTTTGTGAGTGTGTATGTATATGCTTCTGTGTGAGATTTTTTTCTGTATAGCTTTGTTTTCACCATTTGTGCTAGGGTTCTGACTGACTCGTTTTTGTTTTTTTTTTACTTTTTAAAATTTTTGTTCTCAATAATTATTTTTTATTTTAATAACTTTATT
This sequence comes from Physeter macrocephalus, assembly GCF_002837175.3. Classification (NCBI taxonomy): domain Eukaryota; kingdom Metazoa; phylum Chordata; class Mammalia; order Artiodactyla; family Physeteridae; genus Physeter; species Physeter macrocephalus. The sequence continues at coordinate 36,037,477 of NC_041234.1, read as the reverse complement.
TTTTATTATCCTACTTTATTTTATCCTCTTTCTTTCTTTCTTTCTTCCTTCCTTCCTTCCTTTCTTTCTTTCTTTCTTTCTTTCTTCTTTCTATTTTCTCTCCATTTTATCCTGAGCCATGTGGATAAAAGACTCTTGGTGCTCCAGTCAGGCGTCAGGGCTGTGTCTCTGAGGTAGGAGAACCAACTTCAGGACACTGGTCCACAAGAGATCTTCCAGCTCCACATAATATCAAACAGTGAAAATCTCCCAGAGATATCCATCTCAACACCAAGACCTGGCTTCATTCAACGACCAGCAATCTACAGTGCTACACACCCTATGCCAAACAACAAGCAAGACAGGAACACCGACTCATGCATCAGCAGAGAGGCTGCCTAAAATAATAATAAGGCTACAGACACCCCAAAACACACCAACAGACGTGGACCTGCCCACCAGAAAGACAAGATCCAGCCTCATCCACCAGAACACAGGCCTTACTCCCTCAACAAGGAAACTTACAGAAGCCACAGAAACAAACGTGGCCACTTGGGACAGGCACAAAAAAACAACGGGAACGACGAACCTGCAGCCTGCAAAAAGGAGACCCCAAACACAGAAAGATAAGCAAAATTAAAAGACAGAAAAACACACAGCAAATGAAGGAGCAAGGTAAAAACCCACCAGACCTAAGAAATGAAGAAGAAGAATTCAGAATAATGATAGTAAATGTGATCCAAAATCTTGGAAATAGAATAGACAAAATGCAAGAAACATTTAACAAGGACCTAGAAAATCTTTTTGTGATACCATATTAACATGATTTTTCATAGTGTTTGATATGATGTGCCTCTGACATCACATTTGTTGTAGCACACAACTTTCTTAGTTTTTACTTTGAGTTTACAGTTCATCAAAATGGCAATTAGAAACATATCTTTTTTCCAGAAGGTGGAGCTATAGCTCAAGGTTTTGGTTTCTCTTTTCCTGTGCCTGCTCTGGGGCTACACTCAGGAAAGCACATTAAAAAGCTGGCATAGAAAATGCTGGTGACAGAGTGGGGGAAGGTGTGGGCTTAGCATTTGGGGATTTGTGGGTTCCCACAGTCTGGTAGGGGGATCCTCAAGTTAGGGCGCTCCCAGAGGTCCATGGGCCAACCTCCTGCTAAAATTCCAAAGCAGACAACAGGGAACATGTCCCTTCAATGACCTTTGTTATTCTTGTCTGCCTCTTTCCCTTCCTTCTCTCTCCCCCAGTCACAGACGTCTCTACTCCCAAATATGTGCTGCTGGATAGAAATGGATTCCTCCAGCTGTGTCCTTACATGATGGAAGGGGCTAGGGAGTTCTGTGGGGTCTGTTTTTCAAAAACATAATTCCTTTAATTATGGGTTCACCTTCATGACTTAAGCACCTCCTAAAGGTCCTAACTACCAATACCATCATCTTTGGGACTCAGTATTTCAACATATGAATTTGTGGTAGGGAAAACATTTAGACAATAGCAAATATATAACAATTATAAATATATATGCACCAACTTCAGAGGTCCTATGATATAAGGCAAAGACTGATAGATTGAAGGGGAAAAAAAGACAGCTCAAATGATAGTAGGAGATTTCATACTCCACCTTCAAAATTGTATAGGAGAACCGGAAATAAAATCAATGAAAAACATTATAGCCTGAAACAACACTATAATAGGACATTTGGACATAGTAGACAAATATAAAGCATTCCACCCCAAAAGAACAGAATGCACATTTTAATCAAGTACATATGAAACAATCTCCAGGATAGACCATATGGTCATCCATAAAAATGTTTAATAAATTTTAAAAGATTAAAATCATAAAAATAATATTTTCCATTCATAATAGAATGAAACTAGAAATCAATAGCAAAAGAACACTAGAAAATACACAAATATGTTAACATACACTTAAGCAACCAATGGACCAAAGAAGAAATCACAAGGAAATTAGAAAATATTCTAAGACAAATGAAAACAAAACCAAGATATAATAAAAGTTGTGGGATGCAGCTAAAGTGTGGTAAGAGGGAAATTTATAGCTGCAAAAGTTTACATTAAGAAAATAAAGATCTCGGGCTTCCCTCGTGGTGCAGTTGTTAAGAATCTGCCTGCCAATGCAGGGGACACGGGTTCAAGTCTTGGTCCAGGAAGATCCCACATGCCGCAGAGCAACTAAGCCTGTGTGCCACAACTACTGAGCCTGTGCTCTAGAGCCCATGAGCCACAACAAGAGAAGCCACTGCAATGAGAAGCCCATGCACTGCAACGAAGAGTAGCCCTCGCTTGCCACAACTAGAGAAAGACTGTGCACAGCAATGAAGAGCCAACGCAGCCAAAAGTCAATAAAAAATAAATAAATTTATAAAAAAAAGAAAAGAAAGATCTCAAATTAATAATCTAACTTTATACCTTATGGAAGGAGAAAAAGAAGAACAAACTGCACTCAAAATTAGCAGAAGGAAGGAATTAATAAAGATTAGAGCAGTGATAAATAAATAGGTAATACAAAACAATAAAGAAAATCAATAAATTGAGTTGATTCTTCAAAAAGATCAATAAAATTGACAAATCTTTAGCAACATTGACTAACAAAGGGGCAAGATGCAAATAACTAAAACCATCAAGGAAAGAGTAAACATTACAACCAATTTTATAAAACAAGAAAAGATTATAAGAGAGTGCTATGAATAATTGTGTGCAAGCAAATTAGATAAAGCAGATGAAATAGACAAATGTTTAGAAACAACAACTTACTAAGACTTAATCATGAAGAAATAGAAAAATCTGAACAGACCAATTACTAGTAAAGACATTGAATCCATAATCAAAATCCTCCCCCCAGAAGAAAAGCCAAGGACCACATGGCTTTACTGGTAAATTCTACCAAATAGTTAAAGAAGAATTAACACCAATTCTCCTAAACTCTTCCAAAAAAATTGTTATTTTTTTCAAAATTTTGAAAATCCAAACTCATTCTTTGGGGCCAGAATTACCCTGATCCGAAGCCAGACAAAAACACTGCAAGAAAAGAAAACTACCAACCAGTATCTATGGTGAATATTGATGAAAAAATCCTCAACAAAACACTAGCAAAGACAATTCAACAGCACATTAAAAGGATTATACTTTGTAACCAAGTGCAATTTATTCCTGGAATGCAATAATGTTTCAACACGTGAAAGTCAATCAATATAATATACCACATTAATAGAATGAAGGGAAAAAATCATCTTAATAAATGTAGAAAAACTATTTGACAAAATTTAACACTCTTTCATAATAAAAGCAGTCTACTAAAACTATGAATAGAAGGAAACTATGTCATCATAATAAAAGCCATACATAAAAATCCAACAGGTAACAGAATACAGACTAAAAGCTTTTCCTCTAAAATCAGGAACAAGGCAAGAATATCTGCTTTCACCACTCCTATCCAACATATTACTGGAAGTTCTATCCAGAGCAATTAGTCAAGGAAAAGAAATAAATTGAGTCTTCCAAATTGGAAAGAATGAAGTAAAGTTATCTCCGTTCACAGATGACGTAATCTTATATGCAGAAAACATGAAAAGTTTCACAAAAACTGTTAGAACTAATAAGCAAATTCAGCAAAGTTGGAGTATATAAAATTAACTCAGAAAAATTTGCATTTGTGTATACTAATAGTGAACAATCTAAAAAAAGTTAAAATAATTCCATTTATAATAGCATTAAAATAATAAAATTATTAGGATAGCATTAAAATAATAAAATTATTAGGAATAAACTTAAGCAAGGAAGTAAAAGACTTGTACACTAAAAACTACAAAATGTTGCTGAAAGAAAATAAAGACAAAAGTAATAAATAGAAAGACATCTCATATTTACATATTGGAAAACAATATTGTTAAGATATCAATCCTACCCAAATGATCTACTGGTTCAATGAAATACTTAACAGTATTCCAAAAACATTTTTGCAGAAATAGAAAAATTTATCCTAAAATTTATATGGAATCTCAAGGAACCTTGAAGAGTCCAAATAATCTTGAAAAAGAAGAACAAAGTAGGAGGTTTCACACTTCCTGATTTCAAAATTTATTCAAATAGTGTTGTATTGGGAAAAAAACAAACATATAGATCAATGGAATACAATAGGCATCCCAGAAAATAAACTCTTGGATATATGATCAAATGGTTCTCAACAAGGGTGTTGTATTAGTTTGCTAGAGCTGCCATTACAAAGTACCACAGACTAGGTGGTTTAGGCAATAGAAATTTATTTTTGTGCAATTCTGGAGGCTAGAAGTCTGAGATAAAATGCCAGTAAGATTATTTTATTGTAAGGTCTTTCTCCTTGACTTGTAGATGGCTGTCTTCCTTTGGTGTCTCCACATATCTTCCCTCTGTATTTGTCTGTGTCCTAATTTCCTCTTCTTATTATGGTACCTATCATTGTTAGATTATGGACCACCTTAATGACTTCATTTTACTTAATTACCTCTTTAAAGACCCTATCTCCAAATAGAGTCACATTCTGAGGTACTGGGTGTTAGAACTTATATGAATTTTGAGGGGACACAATTCAGCCTAGCATATGCAAAGAGTATTAAATGGGGAAAAGAAAGCCTTTTAACAGATGATGCTGGGAAAACTGGGTATCCACATTCAAAATAATGACAATGGAGAGATATGGGAACATATGTATATGTATAACTGATTCACTTTTTTGTAAAGCAGAAACTAACACACCATTGTAAAGCAATTATACTCCAATAAAGATGCTAAAAAAATAATGACAATGGACCCTTACCTTACACCATATGCAAAAGGTAACTAAAAATGGATGAAGCATCTATATGTAAGAGCTAAAATTATAAAACCATTAGAAGAAAACATAGGAGAAATCTTCATGAAAATGGATTTCACAGTTGTTTACTAAATATGACAACAAAAGCACAGGAAGGAAAAGAAAAAAAAAGCAGGCAACTTGAATTACCTCAAGATTTAAAACTTCTGTGCATCAAAGGGACAATCAACATAGTAAAAACGCAACCCATGGAATGGGAGAAAATATGTGAAAACCATATATCTGATAAAGAGTTAATATCAAAAATATATAACTCAACAAAAAACACCCCAATACAAAAAGGGGAAAAAACTTGAACAGACATTTCCCAAAAAATGATATACAAATGGACAATAAGCACATTAAAAGATGCTCAGCATCACGAATCATTAGGAAAAAGTAAATATAAAACAAGTTGAGACACTACCTCACACTCATAAGGAAAGCTACTATCAAAAAAAGAGAGAGAGAGAAATAAGGGATATTGGTGAGGATGTGAAAAAATCGGAACCCTTGTGCACTTTTGTAAGGAGTGTAAAATGGTGCAGCCACTATGGAAAACAGTATTATGGTTTTAAAAAATTAAAAATAAAAATGTCTTATGATTTAGCAATTCTTTTTCTGGGTACTTACACCCAAAAATTAAAAGCAGTTTTGAAGAGATATAGAAATGGAAGCATCTCAATTGTCCATTAATGAATGAATGTATAAAGGAAATATTGTATATACATAGAATGGGATACGATTCAGCCTTTAAAAAAGGAAATAAATTCTGACACACACTACAACATGTGTGAAACTTGAGGACATATGCTAAGTGAATTAAGCCACTTACAAAAAACAAATACCTTATTATTTCATTTACATGAGGCACCCAGAGTAGCCATATTCATACAGAAAGTAAAATGTTTTTTTCCTTGCCTCTTTGTTTCCTGGTGCGCGAGGAGAGGGATAAAGCACGCTGATTAAAGGAGCTCCAGAAATGGGTGTGAGCCGTGGCTATCAGTGCAGACACCAGAGACAGGCATGAGATGCTAAGGCCGCTGCTGCAGCCACCAAGAAGCCTGTGTGTGAGCACAGGTCACTCTCCACACCTCCCCTCCCGGGAGCCTGTGCAGCCAGCCACTGCCAGGGCCCCGGGATTCAGGGAAAACATGCCCGGGAGAATGCACCATGCGCCTCAGGCTGGTGCAACGTCACACTGGCCTCTGCCGCTGCAGGCTCGCCCCGCATCTGTACCCCTCCCTCCCCCGGCCTGAGTGAGCCAGAGCCCCTGAATCAGCTGCTCCTTTAACCCCTTCCTATCTGAGCCAAAGGCAGACGCCCTCAGGTGACCTCCATGCAAAGGCGGGGCCAAATTCAAAGCTGAACTCCTGGAGCTGTGGGAACAAAGAAGAGAAAGGGAAATCTCTCCCAGAAGCCTCAGAAGCAGCAGATTAAAGCTCCACAATCAAATTGATGTACCCTGCATCTGTGTAATACCTGAATAGACAACGAATCATCCCAAATTGAGGAGGTGGACTTAGAGAACAAGATATATTATTTTTTCCCCTTTTTCTCTTTTTGTGAGTGTGTATGTATATGCTTCTGTGTGAGATTTTTTTCTGTATAGCTTTGTTTTCACCATTTGTGCTAGGGTTCTGACTGACTCGTTTTTGTTTTTTTTTTACTTTTTAAAATTTTTGTTCTCAATAATTATTTTTTATTTTAATAACTTTATTTTTTATTATCCTACTTTATTTTATCCTCTTTCTTTCTTTCTTTCTTCCTTCCTTCCTTCCTTTCTTTCTTTCTTTCTTTCTTTCTTAAGATCCAGCCTCATCCACCAGAACACAGGCCTTACTCCCTCAACAAGGAAACTTACAGAAGCCACAGAAACAAACGTGGCCACTTGGGACAGGCACAAAAAAACAACGGGAACGACGAACCTGCAGCCTGCAAAAAGGAGACCCCAAACACAGAAAGATAAGCAAAATTAAAAGACAGAAAAACACACAGCAAATGAAGGAGCAAGGTAAAAACCCACCAGACCTAAGAAATGAAGAAGAAGAATTCAGAATAATGATAGTAAATGTGATCCAAAATCTTGGAAATAGAATAGACAAAATGCAAGAAACATTTAACAAGGACCTAGAAGAACTAAAGAGGAAGCAAGCAATGATGAACAACAGCAAATGAAGGAGCAAGGTAAAAACCCACCAGACCTAAGAAATGAAGAAGAAGAATTCAGAATAATGATAGTAAATGTGATCCAAAATCTTGGAAATAGAATAGACAAAATGCAAGAAACATTTAACAAGGACCTAGAAAAACTAAAGAGGAAGTAAGCAATGATGAACAACACAATAAATGAAATTAAAAGTACTCTAGATGGGATCAATAGCAGAATATCTGAGGCAGAGAAATGGATAAGTGACCTGGAAGATAAAATAGTGGAAATAACTACTGCAGAGCAGAATAAAGAAAAAAGAATGAAAAGAACTGAGGACACCTCAGAGACTTCTTGGAAAACATTAAACGCATCAACATTCGAATTATAAATGTCCCAGAAGGAGAAGAGAAAAATAAAGGGACTGAGAAAATATTTGAAGAGATTATAGTTGAAAACTTCCCTAATATGGGAAAGGAAATAGTTAATCAAGTCCAGGAAGCACAGAGAGTTCCATAGAGAATAAATCCAAGGAGAAACATGCTAAGACACATATTAATCAAACTATCAAAAATAAAATACAAAGAAAACATATTAAAAGAAGCAAAGGAAAAACAACAAATAACACACAAGGGAATCCCCATAAGGTTAACAGCTGATCCTTCAGCAGAAATTTTGCAAGCCAGAAGGGAGAGGCAGGGCATATTTAAAGTGATGAAGGAGAAAACCCTACAACCAATATTACTCTACCCAGCAAGGATCTCATTCAGGTTTGATGGAGAAATTAAAACCTTTACAGGCAAGCAAAAGCTGATAGAGTTCAGTACCACCAACCAGCTTTACAACAAATGCTAAAGGAAATTTTCTAGGCAAGAAACACAAGAGAAGGAAAAGACCTACAAGAACAAACCCAAAACAATTAAGTAAATGGTAATAGGAACATACATATCGATAATTACTTTAAATGTAAATGGATTAAATGCTTCCATCAAAAGACACAGACTGGCTGAGTGGATACAAAAACAAAACCCATATATATGCTGTCTATAAGAGACCCACTTCAGACCTAGGGACACATACAGACTGAAAGTGAGGGGATGGAAAAAGATATTCCATGCAAATGGAAATCAGAAGAAAGCTGGAGTAGCAATTCTCATATCAGGCAAAATAGACTTTAAAATACAGACTAATACAAGAGACAAAGAAGGACACTACATAATGATCAAGGGATCGATCCATGAAGAAGATATAACAATTGTAAATATTTATGTACCCAACAAAGGAGCACCTCAATACAGAAGGCAAAAACTAACACCCATAAAAGGGTAAATCGACAGTAACACAATCATAGTAGGGAACTTTAACACCCCACTTTCACCAATGGACTGATCATCCAAAATAAAAATAATTAAGGAAACACAAGTTTTAAAAGATACATTAAACAAGATGGACTTAATTGATATTTATAGGACATTCCATCCAAAAACAACAGAATACACGTTTTTCTCAAGTGCTCATGGAACATTCTCCAGGATAGTTCATATCTTGGGTAACAAATAAAGCCTTGGTAAATTTAAGAAAATTGAAGTATTATCATGTATCTTTTCCGAGCACAATGCTATGAGACTAGATATCAATTAGGGGAAAAGATCTGTAAAAAATACAAACACATGGAGGCTAAAAAATACACTACTTAATAACGAAGTGATCACTGAAGAAATCAAAGAGGAAATCAAAAAAATACCGAAAAACAAATGACAGTGGAGAGGGGACGACCCAAAACCTGTGGGATTCGGCAAAAGCAGTTCTAAAAGGGAAGTTTATAGCAAAACAATCGTATCTTAAGAAACAGGAAACATCTCGAAGAAACAGACTAACCTTGCACCTAAATCAATTAGAGAGAGAAGAAGAAAAAAACACAAAAGTTAGCAGGAGAGAATCATAAGGTCATATCATAAATAAATGAAGGAAACGATAGCAAAGATCAATAAAACTGAAAGCTGTTTTTTTGAGAAGGTAAACAAAATTGATAAACCAGTAGCCAGACTCAACAAGAAAAAAAAGGGAGAAGACTGAAATCAATAGAATTAGAAATGAAGAAGGAGAAGTAACAAATGACACTGCAGAAATAAAAAAGATTATGAGAGATTAATAAAAGCAACTCTATGCCAAAAAAATGGACAACCTGGAAGAAATGGACAAAGTATTAGAAATGCACAACCTGCCGAGACTGAATGAGGAAGAAATAGAAAATATGAACAGAACAATGACAAGCACTGAAATTGAAACTGTGATTAAAAATCTTAGAACAAACAAAAGCCCAGGACCAGATGGCATCACAGGCGAATTCTATCAAACATTTAGAGAAGAGCTAACACCTATCCTTCTCAAACTCTTCACAGGCGAATTCTATCAAACATTTAGAGAAGAGCTAACACCTATCCTTCTCAAACTCTTCCAAAAGAGAGCAGCGGGAGGAACACCCCCAAATTCATTCTATGAGGCCACCATCCCCCTGATACCAAAATCAGACAAAGACGTCACAAAGAAAGAAAACTACAGGCCAATATCTCTGATGAGTATAGATGCAAAAATCCTCAACAAAATACTAGCAAACAGAATCGAACAGCACATTAAAAGGATCATACACCTTGATCAATTGGGGTTTACTCCAGCAATGCAAGGATTCTTCAATATATGCAAATCAATCAACGTTATACACCATATCAACAAACTGAAGGAGAAAAACCATATGATCATCTCAAAAATTGCAGAGAAAGCTTTTGACACAATTCAACACTTATTTATGATAAAAACACTTCAGAAAGTAGGCATAGAGGGAACTTTCCTCAACATAATAAAGGCCATATATGACAAACCCACAGCCAGCATCGTTCTCAATGGTGAAAAACTGAAAATATTTCCACTAAGATAAGGAACAAGACAAGGTTGCCCACCCTAACCACTCTTATTCAACATAGTTTTGGAAGTTCTAGCCACAGCAATCAGAGAAGAAAAAGAAATAAAAGGAATCCAAAACGGAAAAGAAGAAGTAAAGCTGTCACTGTTTGCAGCTTTGGCATACTTATACACTAATGATGAAAAATCTGAGAGTGAAATTAAGAAAACACTCCCATTTACCACTGCAACAAAAGGAATAAAATAACTAGGAATAAACCTACCTAAGGAGAGAAAACAACTGTATGGAGAAAATTAGAAGACACTGATGAAAGAAATTAAAGATGATACAAATAGGTGGAGAGATATACCGTGTTTTTGGATTGGAAGAATCAACATTGTGAAAATGACTCTAGTACACAAAGCAATCTACAGATTCAATGCAATCCCTGTCTAATTACCACTGGCATTTTTTACAGAAGTAGAACAAAAAATATCACAATTTGTATGGAAACACAAAAGACCTCGAATATCCAAAGTAATCTTGAGAACGAAAAATGGAGCTGGAGGAATCAGGCTCCCTGTCTTCAGACTATACTACAAAGTGACAGTAATTAAGACAGTATGGTACTGGCACAAAAACAGAAATATACATCAATAGAACAGGATAGAAAGCCCAGAGATGGGTTCCCCTGGTGGCGCGGTGGTTGCGCGTCCACCTGCCGATGCAGGGGAACCGGGTTCGTGCCCCGGTCTGGGAGGATCCCACATGCCGTGGAGC
>NC_041234.1:35992755-36026781 GCF_002837175.3 Physeter macrocephalus | reverse complement strand
GGAAAACATAGGCAGAACACTCTATGACATAAATCACAGCAAGATCCGTTTTGACCCACCTCCTAGAGAAATGGAAATAAAAACAAAAATAAACAAATGGACGTAATGAAACTTAAAATTTTTGCACAGTAAAGGATACCATAAAGAAGACCAAAAGGTATCCCTCAGAATGAGAGAAAATAGTTGCAAATGAATCAACTATTAAAGGATTAATCTCCAAAATTTATAAGCAACTCATGCAGCTCAATAACAAAAAAAAACACAACCCAATCCAAGAATGGGCAGAAGACCTAAATAGACGTTTCTCCAAAGACGATATACAGATTGCCAACAAACACATGAAAGAATGCTCAACATCATTAATATTAGAGAAATGCAAATCAAAACTACAATGAGATATCATCTCACACCGGTCAGAATGGCCATCATCAAAAAATCTAGGAACAATAAATACTGGAGAGGGTGTGGAGAAAAGTGAACCCTCTTGCACTGTTGGTGTTGATGTAAATTGATACAGCCAGCATGGAAAACAGTGTGGAGGTTTCTTAAAAACTATAAATAGAACTACCATTCGACCCAGCAATCCCACTACTGGGCATATACCCTGAGAAAACCATAATTCAAAAAGTGTCATGTACCAAAATGTTCATTGCAGCTCTATTTACGATAGCCAGGACATGGAAGCAACCTAAGTGTCCATCAACAAATGAATGGATAAAGAAGTTGTGGCAAATATATACAATGGAATATTACTGAGCCATAAAAAGAAACAAAACTGAGTTTTTTGTAGTGAGGTGGATGGACCTGGATTCTGTCATACAGAGTGAAGTAAGTCAGAAGGAGAAAAACAAATACCGTATTCTAACACATATACATGGAATCTAAGAAAAAAAATGTCATGAAGAGCCTAGGGGTAGGACGGGAATATAACAAACACCTACTAGAGCATGGCCTTGAGGATATGGGGAGGGGGAAGTGTAAGCTGTGACGATGTGAGTGAGTGGCATGGACATATATACACTACCAAACGTAGGGTGGACAGCTAGTGGGAAGCAGCCGCATGGCACAGGGAGATCAGCTAGGTGGTTTGTGACCACCTAGAGGGCTGGTATGGGGAGGGTGGGAGGGAGGGAGATGCAAGAGGGAAGAGATATGAGAACATATGTATATGTAGAACTGATTCACTTTGTTGTAAAGCAGAAACTAACACACCATTGTAAAGCAATTATACTCCAATAAAGATATTAAAAAAAAAGAAAAGAAAGTAAAATGGTGGTTGCCATGTTGATGGGTGTGGCTATTGGAGAGTTAGTATTTAATGGATAAATTGTTTCAATTTTGCAAGACAAAAGTGGATCTAGAGATGGACAGTTGTGATGGTTGCACCACAGTGTAAATGTACTTAATTCTACTGAACTGTACACTTTAAAATTGTTAAGATGGTAAATTTTATGTATATTTATTTTACCAGTACTAAAATTTTGACAAAGAAGAAGGAATAAATGAGAATATAACTTTTCTAATAGGGCTGTAGTAGTGATTAAATGAATTAATATATGTAAATATTCAATAGCTTTCAGGTATTATTAATCTCCTTTGGAAATTAACACAATTTTTGTCATGCTTGATTTGTAACTCTTTAGTTAACTGGCATGAATTGACTGAACCTAGAGGTAGGGCAAGTTTTATTCCTAATTATTTCAGATCTTGATTTAACTTAGCTTGTCCTCTGGAGGTTGCTGTGTAATTTCCTCAGTAAATTCCTGGGTTGTCTTTTCGTATGGTTTAAGATTTCCTTTGCTGTGCAAAAATTTTTTAGTTTAATTAAGTCCAATTTGTTTATTTTTGTTTTTATTTACATTACTCTGGGAAATGGATCAAAAAAGATATTGCTGCAATTTATGTCAGAGAATGTTCTAACTATGTTTTCTTCAAAGAGTTTTATGGTGTCCAGTCTCAAAGATCTAACTGTGAGACTGGACACTATGTCATCTTTGATTAGCATTTTTATCATGAATGGATGTTGAATTTTGTCAATTTTTTTTTACATCTCCCGAGATGATCATGTGATTTTTATCCTTCCTTTTGTTAATGTGGTTTATCACACAGATTGATCTGTGGATATTGGCCAATCCTCGTATCCCTGGAATAAGCACACTTGATTATGGTGTATGAATTTTTTAACATATTTTTGAATTCGGTTTAGTAATATTTTACTGAGGATATTTTATCTATATTCATGAGAGATATTGGTCTGTAATTTTCTTTTTTTGTAGTATCTTTGTCTGGTTTTGGTATCAGGATGATGGTGGCCTCATAGAATGAGTTTGGGAATTCGGTTTAGTAATATTTTACTGAGGATATTTTATCTATATTCATGAGAGATATTGGTCTGTAATTTTCTTTTTTTGTAGTATCTTTGCATGCTATTTGTATCAGGGTGATGGTGGCTTCATAGAATAAATTTGGGAGTGTTCCCTCCTCTTCAATTTTTTGGATTAGTTTGCAAAGGAGCAGTATTGTCTCTTCTTTATATTTTTGGTAGAATTCCCCTGTGAAGCTGTTCAGTCATGGATTTTGTTTGATAGGAGCTTTTTTTTGGTTATAAATTCAATTTTGCTACTAATGGTAGGTCTGTTCAAATTGTCTATTTCTTTTCAGTCTTGGAAGTTTGTATTTTCCTAAAAAATTATGCATTCCTTCTATGTTGTACAATTTGTTGGCATATAACTGTTGGTAGTGTTCTCTTATGATTTTTTTGTATCTCTGTGGTATTGGTATTTTTCCTCTTTCAATTCTTTTTTGTTTATTGGGGTCTCCTCTCTCTTCTTCTTGATCAGCCTGGCTAAAAGCCTATCAATTTTTCAGTTTTTCAAAAAAACAGTTTTTGGTTTCATTGATATTTTCTATTGTTTTTTAAATCTCTATTTTATTTATTTCCTCTCTGATCTTTATTGTTGCTCTCCTGATGACTTTGGGCTTTGTTTGTTCTTTTTCTAACTCTTGGTGGTAGTTTAGGTTGTTTATTTGAGATTTTTCTTATTTCTTGAGGAAGGCCGGTATTGCTCTAATCTTCCCTCTTAGAACTGCTTTTGCTGCTTCCCATAGATTTTGGTTTGTTTTGCTTCCATCTCCCCTTTCCCCAGATATTTGCTGATTTTCTCTTTGGTTTCTTCAGTGACTTATTGCTTTTTAGTTACATGTTGCTTTGTCTCCACATGTATGTGTTTTTCCCAGTTTTCTTCCTGTAATTGATTTCTAGTTTCATACACTGGGGAGTGGAAAACAAGCTTGATTTAATTTCTATTCTCTTAAATTTGTTGAGACTTGTTTAGTGGCCTTGCATGTGATTTATCCTGGAGAAAGTTCTATGGACACTTGAAAAGAATGTATATTCTGCTGTTTTTTGGATGGAATGTCCAGTAGTATCTATTAAATTCAACTGGTCTAATATGTCATTTAAGATAACTTTCCTAATTGATTTTCTGTCTGTTATGATCTATTTATATAAGTGGGAAGCTAACTTTTCCTATTATTATTGTAATTTCTCCCTTTATGTCTGTTAATATTTACTTTATATATTTATGTGCTCCTATATTCAGTACATATATATTAACAAGTTTTGTTTCCTCTTCTTGTACTGATCACTGCATCATTATATAATGCCTTTCTTTGTCTTTTGTTATAGTCTATTTTGTCTGATATAAGTATTGTTACCCCAGCTTCTTTTCATTTCCAATTGCATAAATATCATTTTCCATCCCCTCACTTTCAGTCTGTGTGTGTCTTTAGCTCTGAGGTGAGCCTCTTGTAAGCAATATGTAGATGGATCTTATTTTTTTATCTAATCTGCCACCTTATGTGTTTTGAATGGAACATTTAGTCCATTGACATTTAAAGTGATTATTTATAGGTACGTACTTATTGCCATTTTTTAAATATTAATTTTTATTGGAGTACAATTAACTTTTATTGGATATACAGTGTTGTGTTAGTTTCTGCTGTACAGAAAGTGAATCAGTTATACATATACATATGTCCACTCTTTTTAAGATTCTTCTCCCATATAGGTCATTACAGAGTATTGAGTAGAGTTCCCTGTGCTATACCGTAGGTTCTTATTAGTTATCTATTTTATATATAGTAGTGTGTATATGTCAATCCCAATATCCCAATTTATCCCTCCCCACTTCCCCTTTCGTAGCCATAAGTTTGTTTTCTACATCTGTGACTCTATTTCTGTTTTGTAAATAAGTTCATTTGTACCATGCTTTTAGATTCCATATATAAGCAATATCATATGGTTTTGTCTTTCTGTGTCTGACTTACTTCACTCATTATGACAGTCTCTAGGTCCATCCATGTCACTGCAAGTGGCATTATTTTTTTCTGTTTTATGGCTGAGTAATATTCCATTGTACATATGTACCATGTCTTCTTTATACATTCATCCATCGATGGATATTTAGGTTGCTTCCATGTCCTGGCTATCGTAAATGGTGCTGCAATGAACATTGGGGTTCATTTTGTTACTTGTGTTTTCGTTGTTTTTGTAGATCTTTTCAGTGTTTTTCTTCTTCTTTTAGTTTCTTCCCTCGTGTTTTAATGATTTTTTATTGGTATTCTTTTCCTTCTTTCTCTGTAGTTTTTGTGTATCTACTTTAGGTTTTATATTTCTGGTTACCACAGGGTTCATGTATTTTAAACTGGTAGTCATTCAAGTTCAAACACATTCTAAAACATCTACATTTTTTACTCCCTTTCCCCAGTTGTGTGTTTTTAATATCCTATTTTACAACTCCATGTTTATCCCTTCATTGTTTATTGTAGTTATAGTTGATTGTATAATCTTTTGTCTCATAATCTTTGTATTTTCTTATTTATGTGGTTGATCCACAGCTTTTGCTATATGTTTTTCCTTTACTAGTGGGATTTTAACTTTTCTATGGAGTCTTACTTCTTGTTGTAGCCTTTTCTTTTCCATTTAGAGAAGTCCCTTTAATATTTCTTTTTTTTTCGTAGGTTTAGTGTTGAATAACTCTTTTAGTTTGTGCTTGTCTGAGAAGTGATTTATGTCTCCTTCTATCCTAAATGAGAATCCTGCTGGGTACAATAACCTAGGTTGCAGGGTTTTCCCTTTCAGTACTTAAATATGTCATGCCACTACCTTTCGGTCTGCAAAGTTTCTGCAGAAAAATCAACTTATCAACTTACGGGGGCTCCCTTGCATATACCTATTTGTTTTTCTCTTGTTGCCTTTAGAATTCTCTGTTTAAATTTTGCTATTTTTATTATGATATGCCTTGGTGTCCATCTTGTTTGGGACTCTTTGTATTCCTGTACCTGGATATTCATTTCCTTCTTCAGGTTTGGGAAGTTTCAGCCATAAATTTATCTAATACATTTTCAACCCTTTTCTCTATCTCTTCTCCTTCTGGGACCCCCTATTATACAGATGTTGTTAAGCTTGATGTTGTCTCAGAGGTCCCTTTAACTTTTCTCATTTTTTAAAATTTATTTTTCTTTTTGCTGTTCTGATTAGGTGATTTCTATCAATCTTTCTTTCAGGTTACTTATGTGTTCTTCTGTATCAAAGAGTCTGCTGTTAATTCTCCTAGTGTGTTTTTTATTTCAGCTGTTGTATTCTTCAGTTCTGACTGGTTCTTTTTTATATTTTCTAGTTTTTTTTTTACATTTTATTGAAGTATAGTTGACTTACAATGTTGTGTTAATTTCTGCTGCACAGCTAAAGTGAATAAATGAGTATTCTTTAGGATTAATAATAATGCTTTGAAGCTTCCTTTCCAGAAACAAAAACTATTGTTTTAGCTGCTTAGTGATATATATATATATTTTTTTTTGAACTGAACTTTGTGGTGGTTTTACATATTTTATTCAGAGCCAGCTATAATATAAACACTGAATAGGTCTCAACTTCTGAGACATAGGATTTTCAGAAGTTTAGAAATTCAAACTCATATCAAATCAAATATTTATTATTTTAAATGCTCTTAACCACTATGGAAAATAAAACAATACCCAAATCTTCATTTTCTCATCCAGGAATATTATGGGTGGGTATGTTAAAATCATTTAAATAAGTTAAAAGGAAGCTTACATCCAAAGGTTATTTCCACCAACTACTCTGGAAAATACTAGTACCTGGCATGAGTGGTTCTGAACTGTTCTATCAAAGCATTCAGTAGAATAGTGACAATCAACCTGCAGTTTGGATTGTCCTAGTATAAAAGTAAAATACATTCTCAGAAAAAGCAAGCTAAAATAATTTTTTTCTAGTTCCTTTTTAATATTCTCACTGTGTTTACCTATTCTTTTACCTAATTAAGTTAACATTATTCACAGCAAAGGAAACCATAAACAAGAGAAAAAGACAACCCTCAGAATGGGAGAAAATATTTGCAAATGAATCAATGGACAAAGGATTAATCTCCAAAATATATAAAGCACATGCAGCTCAAAATTAAAAAAAACAAACAACCCAATCCAAAAATGGGCAGAAGACCTAAATAGACATTTCTCCATAGAAGACATACAGATGGTCAAGAGGCACATGAAAAGCTGCTCAACATCACCAATTGTTAGAGAAATGCAAATCAAAACTACAGTGAGGTATCACCTCACACCAGTTAGAATGGGTATCGTTAGAAAATCTACAAACAGCAAATGGTGGAGAGGGTGTGGAGAAAAGGGAACCCTCTTGCACTGTTGGTTGGAATGTAAATTGATACAGCCAATATGGAGAACCGTATGGACGTTCCTTAAAAAACTAAAAATAGAATTACCATATGAACCAGAAATCCCACTACTGGGCATATACCCAGAGAAAACCATTACTCAAAAAGACACATGCACCCCAATGTTCATTGCAGTGTTATTTACAATAGCCAGGTAATGGAAGCAACCTAAATGCTCATCAACAGACGAATGGTTAAAGAAGATGTGGTACATATATACAGTGGAATATTACTCAGCCATAAAAAGGAACGAAATTGGGTCATTTGTAGAGACGTGGATGCATCTAGAGACTGTCACACAGAGTGAAGTAAGTCAGAAAGAGAAAAACAAATATCGTATATTAACGCATATATGTGGAACCTAGAAAATGGTACAGATGAATCAGTTTACAGAGCAGACATTGAGACACAGAAGTAGAGAAAAAACATATGGACACCAATGGGGGAAAACGGTGGGGGTGGGGGGTGGTGGTGTCATGAATTGGGAGATTGGGATTGACATGTATACACTGATGTGTATAAAATGGATGACTAATAAGAACCTGCTGTATAAAAAAATAAATAAAATTAAATTTTAAAAAAGTGAATGATCTTATTACTATTGTTTTGACTCTGTCAGTTTAATTATTTGTTTCTGTTTCATTAGTGGTTTTTTCAGGGTTTTTCTCTTGTTCTTTCATTTGAAACAAATTGCTCTGTCTTCTTATTTTGCTTAACTTTCTCTCTCTCTGTTAAATTACGTGAAAGAGTTACTTATCCAAATCTTGAATTGATGTCCTTGTGTGGGAGCATCCCTATACAGTCTGCATGTGCCCAGTGGCCTTGGTGGGAGAGCTGAAACTGATGTAAGCATGAGTCATGTCTTTTCCCACTTTGTGCTGGCAGCCATCATCTTGGTAGGAGGTGGGGCTGCACATGAAGGGGCTAAAGCCAGAGCAAGGTGTGAGCTGGACACTCCCTTCTGCTCAGTGGCCTACACCACCATATTGGTGGTGTGGGCCATTCCCAAGTTGCTGGAGTAGAAACTTTGATGTTTGGGTTCAAGCTGGCTCCATTCCCCTTAGTGTTTGCTCTCCCTGCTTCCAGCAATGGCACTCTTGTCCCAGAGGTGAACAGGACTGGAGCAGGCATTTGTCATATGTTGGGGCAAGGTTGTGGCTCTCTTATTACCATTCATTGTTCTGGACTGCTCTTGATCTGCTGCCTCCATGAGCACCAGCAATGACCACTCTTGCCCCATCCACATGCCTTGCCATGTCCGACCCAAGTCTGTCCCCCCCAAACTGAGCAGTCCCCTTGGCTGCAACAGCATTTTCCCTAGTGTGGAGTTGCACTGTATAGTAAGAGGGGCCAGAGGGGCTGCTAAGCATGGGTCATGCACAGGCTGCTCTAGTCCCTGCACCAGCCAGATTTCTGAACGACTCACAACCTGATGCCTTCAGGAGTGCAAGCAATGGCTGCCCTTGCCCTGTTCAGATATCATGCCAGGTCCAAACCAACACTGTGTCCCACAAATTTTCACTGTCTTTAGCTGCCACAGCCCTCAACCTAGTGTGGATCTGCACTGTGGAAGAAGCAGTGCCAGAGTGGGTGCTCGGCTGGGGTTGGGGTGCACGCTCGGGTGTTTGCAGGAAACCAGCCAGAGTCCCAGGCAATTTCAATTGGCTTTCTCTACTTTGTTTCAGGAGTAAGCAAGCGTGTGTGTGCTGCACTGTGGAAGAAGCAGGGCCAGAGTGGGTGCTTGGCTGGGCCTGGGCTGCACACTTCGGTGTTTGCAGGAAATGAAACAGAGTCCCAGGCAATTTCAATTGGCTTTCTCTATTTTGTTTCAGGAGTTAGCCAGCGTGTGTGTGCTCTTCATGAGCAGAGTCTATGTTTCTTAAAGCCCTTATTTCAGTCCCACTGTTTTTCAAACTAGCTAAGGGAACTCATCCTCCTCGTGTGACCCCAGGTCTGGGATACCCAATATGTGGTTCAAATTGCTCACTCCCCAGGGAGGATATCTAAGCCCATGTAATCCCCCTCCTCTTCTGTGTCCCCTCCAAGGGGCACAGGTCCTGACCTGATCACTTCTCTTCCCTTCTCTGATACATGTGGATTTTTCTTATAGCCTTGGTTGTATAAGAATCCTTCTGCCAGTCTCCATTTTGTTTTCAGGGAGAATTGCTCCCCATATGGATGTATTTTTGATGTGTTTGTGGGGGGAGGCGACTTCTATATCCTCTTACTTTGCCATCTTGATATCCCTCCCCTTTGATAATTTTTAATTGAGTTTTTTTGTTGTTGTTCTAAGAGTTCTTTATATATCCTTGATGCTAACCCCTAATCAGATATATGATGTGTAAATACTTTCTCTCATTCCATAAAGTGCCTTTTCACTCTGTTGGTTGTTCCCTTTGATGCACCAAAGTTTTGAATTTTGATGTAGTCTAATTTATCAATTTTTTCCTTCTTGCCTTTGCTTTTGGTGCCATATCCAATAAATCACTGACAACTCCAATGCCATGAAACATTTCTATTATGTTTTCTTCGAAGAGTTTTACAATTTTAGGTCTCACGTTTAGTTGAAGTTAATTTTTGTATATGTTGTAAGGTAAGGGTAAAACTTCATTCTTTTGTGTGTGGATATCAAATTTTTCAATCTCCATTTGTTGAAAAGACTGTTCTTTCCTCATTGAATGATTTTTTCCCCAGAGATTTCAATTAGCTTTATTAGTGCATCATGATGACTTCCCCAGACAATCAGCATTCAAGGTCAACCTAGAGCCAATTTTCTTCTCCTGGACTTTATTTTTTTTTACTTTTAAATTTTATTTTATTTATTTTTTATATAGCATGTGCTTATTAGTTAACCATTTTATACATATTAGTGTATATATGTCAATCCAATCTCCAAGTTCATCACACCACGAAAACCCCCCCGTCACTTTCCCCCCTTGGTGTCCATATGTTTGTTCTCTACATCTGTGCCTCAATTTCTGCACTGCAAACTGGTTCATCTCTACCATTTTTCTAGGTTCCACATATATGCATTAATATACGATATTTGATTTTCTCTTTCTGACATACTTCACTCTGTATGACAGTCTCTAGATCCATCCACATCTCTACAAACGACCCAATGTCATTCCTTCTTATGGCTGAGTAATATTCCATTGTATACATGTACTACATCTTTATCCATTTGTCTGTGGATGGGCATGTAGTTTGCTTCCATGTCCTGGCTATTGTAAATAGTGCTACAATGAACATTGGGGAGCATGTGTCTTTTTGAATTATGGTTCTCTGTGGGCATAGGCCCAGTAGTGGGATTGCTGGGTCTTATGGTAATTCTATTTTTAGTTTTTTAAGGAACCTTCATGCTGATTAACATAGTGACTGCATCAATTTACGTTCCCACCAACAGTGCAAGAGGGTTCCCTTTTCTCCACACACTCTCCAGCATTTGTTGTTTGTAGATTTTCTGATGATGCCCATTCTAACTGGGGTGAGGTGATAGCTCATTGTAACTTTGATTTGCATTTTTCTAATAATTAGTGATGTTGAGCAGCTTTTCAAGTGCTTCTTGGCCATCTGTATGTCTTCTTTGGAGAAATGTCTATTTAGGTCTTCTGCCCATTTTTGGATTGGGTTTTTTTTTTTTTAATACTGACCTGTATGGGCTGTTTATATATTTTGGAGATTAATCCTTTGTCCGGTGATTTATTTGCAAGTATTTTCTCCCATATTGAGAGTTGTCTTTTCGTCTTGTTTGTACTTTCCTTTGCTGTGCAAAAGCTTTAGTTTCATTAGGTCCCATTTGTTTATTTTTGTTTTTATTTCCATTACTCAAGGAGGTGGACCAAAAAAGATCTTGCTGTGATTTATGTCAAAGTGTGTTCTTCCTATGTTTTCCTCTAAGAGTTTCATAGTGTCCAGTCTTACATTTAGGTCACTAATCCATCTTGAGTTTATTTTTGTGCATGGTGTTAGGGAGTGTTCTAATTCCATTCTTTTACATGTAGCTGTCCAGTGTTCCCAGCACCACTTATTGAAGAGGCTGTCTTTTCTCCACTGGAGTGTTCTAATTCCATTCTTTTACATGTAGCTGTCCAGTTTTCCCAGCACCACTTATTGAAGAGACTGTCTATTCTCCATTGTATATACTTGCCTCCTTTGTCATAGATTAGTTGACAATAGGTGCGTGGGTTTATCTCTGGGCTTTCTATTCTGTTCCGTTGATCTGTATTTCTTTTTTTGTGCCAGTATCATATTGTCTCTGTTATTGTAGCTTTGTAGTATAGTTTGAAGTCAGGGAGTCTGATTCCTCCAGCTCTGTTTTTTCCCTCAAGACTGTTTTGACTGTTCACGGTATTTTGTGTCTCCACACAAATGTTAAGATTTTTTGTTCTAGTTCTTTAAAAAATGCCATTGGTAATTTGATAGGGATTGCATTGAATCTGTACATTGCTTTGGGTAGTAAAGTCATTTTCACAATATTGATTCTTCCAATCCAAGAACATGGGATATCTCTCCATCTGTTTGTATCATTTCTGTGCATTAATTTTGTATCCTAAAACTTTACCAAATTCATTGATTAGCTCTAGTAGATTTATGGTGGCATCTTAAGCATGCTTTATGTATATTATCATGTCATCTGCAAACAGTGACAGTTTTATTTCGTCTATTCCAATTTGTATTCCTTTTACTTCTTTTCCTTCTCTGATTGCCATGGCTATGACCTTCATAACTATGTTGAATAATAGTGGTGAGAGTTGACATCTTGTCTTGTTCCTGGTCTTAGAGGAAATGCTTTCAATTTTTACACCATTGAGAATGATGTTTGCTGTGGATTTCTCGTATATGGCCTTTATTATGTTGAGGTAGGTTCCCTCTATGCCCACTCTCTGGAGAGTTTTTATCATAAATGGGTGTTGAATTTTGTCAAAAGTTTTTTCTGCATCTATTGAGGTGATCCTATGGTTTTTATTCTTCAATTTGTTAAGATGGTGTATCACATTGAATGATTTGCGTATATTGAAGAAACCTTGCATCCGTGGGATAAATCCCAGTTGATCATGGTGTATGATCCTTTTAATGTGTTGTTGGATTCTGTTTGCTAGTATTTTGTCGATAATATTTACATCTATATTCATCCGTGGTATTGGTCTGTCATTTTCTTTTTTTGTACTATCTTTGTCAGGTTTTGTTATCAGGGTGATGGTGGCCTCTTAAAATAAGGTTGGGAGTGTTATTCCTCTGCAATTTTTTGGAAGAGTTTGAGAAGGATGGGTGTTAGCTCTTCTTTAAATGTTTGATAGAATTCACCTGTGAAGCCATCTGGTCCTGGACTTTTGTTTTTTGGAAGGTTTTAATCACAATTTTAATTTCATTACTTGTGATTGGTCTGTTCATGTTTTCTATTTCTTTCTGGTTCAGTCTTGGAAGGCTATACATTTCTAAGAATTTGTCCGTTTCTTCCAGGTTCTTAATTTTATTGGTATAGAGTTGCTTGTAGAGGTCTCTTAGGATGTTTTGTATTTCTGCAGTGTCTGTTGTAACTTCTCCTTTGTCATTTCTAGTTTTATTGATTTGAGTCCTTTCCCTCTTTTTCTTGATGAGTCTGGCTAATGGTTTATCAATTTTGTTTATCTTCTCAACAAACCAGCTTTTAGTTTTATTGACTTTTGAATTGTTTTCTTCATTTCTATTTCATTTATTTCTGCTTTGATTTTTATGATGTCTTTTTTTCTACCAACTTTGGGTTTTGTTTGTTCTTCTTTCTCTACTCCCTTTAGTTGTAAGTTTACATTGTTTATTTGAGATTTTTCTTGTTTGTTGAGGTAGGATTGTATTGCTATAAAATTCCCTCTTAGAACTGCATTTGGTGCATCCCTTAGGTTTTGGATCGTCGTGGTTTCATTGTCATTTGTCTCTAGGTATTTTTTGATTTCCCCTTTGATTTCTTCAGTGATCTCTTGGTTATTTAGTAACGTAAGGATTAAACTCTACGTGTTTGTGTTTTTTTACATTTTTCCCCTCTAATTGATTTCTAATCTAATAGTTTTGTGGTCAGAAAAGATGCCTGATATGATTTCAATATTCTTAAATTTACTGAGGCTTGATTTTTGACCCAAGATGTGATCTATCCTGGAGAATGTTCCATGCACACTTGAGAAGAAAGTGTAATCTACTGTTTTTGGATGGAATGTCGTATAAATATCGCTTAAATCTATCTGGTCTGTTGTGTCATTTAAAGCTTGTGTTTCCTTATTAATTTTCTGTTTGGATGATATGTCCCTTGGTGTAAGTGAGTTGTTAAAATCCCCCAGTAATAATGTGTTACTGTTGATGTCCTTATTTATAGCTGTTAGCAGTTGCCTTATGTATTGAGGTGCTCCTATGTTGGGTGCATATATATTTATAATTGTTACATCTTCGTATTCGATTGATCCCTTGGTCATTATGTAGTGTCCTTCCTGGTCTTTTGTAACATACTTTACTTTGAAATCTATTTTACCTGATATGAGTATTGCTACTCCAGCTTCTTCTGATTTTCATTTGCTGGGAATATCTTTTTCCAGCCCCTCACTTTACATCTGTATGTGTCCCTAGGTCTGATATGGGTCTTTTGTAAACAACATATATATGGGTGTTGTTTATGTATCCATTCAGTGAGCCTGTGTCTTTTTGTGGGAGCATTTAATTGATTCACGTTTAAGGTAATTATCGATATGTATGTTCCAATGACTATTTTCTTAATTGTTTTGGGTTTGTTTTTGTATGGCCTTTTCTTCTCTTGTGTTTCACAATTAGAGAAGTTCCTTTATCATTTGTTGTAGAGCTGGTTGGTGGTGCTGGATTCTCTTAGCTTTTGCTTATCTGTAAACTTTTGATTTCTCCATCGAATCTGAATGGGATCCTTGCCTGGTAGAGTAATTTTGGTTTTAGGTTCTTCCCTTTCATCACATAAGTATGTCATGCCACTCTCTTCTGGCATGTAGAGTTTCTGCAGATAAATCAGCTCTTAACATTATGGGAGTTCCCCTGTATATGTATTTTTTTAACATGTTTATTGGTGTATAACTGCTTTACAATGGTATGTTAGTTTCTGCTATATAAGAAAGTGAATCAATTATACATATACATATATTCCCATATCTCTTCCCTCTTGCGTGTCCCTCCCTCCCACCCTCGCTATCCCACCCCTATAGGTGGTCACAAACCACTGAGCCGATCTACATATGCCATTCAGCTGCTTGCCACTAGCTATCGATTTTACATTTGGAAGTGCATATATGTCCATGGCACTCTCTCACTTTGTCGGAGCTTATCCTTCCCCCTCCCCATATCCTCAAGTCCATTATCTAGTAGGTCTGTGTCTTTATTCCCGTCTTACCCCTAGGTTCTTCATGACCTTTTTTTTTTCCTTAGGTTCCATATACATGTGTTAGCATATGGTTTTTATTTTTCTCTTTCTGACTTACTTCACTCTGTATGACAGACTCCAGGTCCATCCACCGCACTCCAAATAACTCAATTTCGTTTCTTTTTATGGCAGAGTAATATTCCACTGTATATATGTGCCACAACTTCTTTATCCATTCATCTGTTGATGGAAACTTAGATTGCTTCCATGTCCTGGCTATTGTAAAGAGAGCTGCTATGAACATTTTGGTACATGAATCTTTTTGAATTATGGTTTTCTCAGGGTATATGCCCAGTAGTGGGAATGCTGGGTCGTATGGTAGTTCTATTTGTAGTTTTTTAAGGAACCTCCATACTGTTCTCCATTTTGGCTGTATCAATTTACATTCCCACCAACAGTGCAAGAGGGTTCCTTTTCCTCCACACCCTCTCCAGCAATTATTGTTTGTAGAATTTTTATGATGGCCATTCTGACTGGTGTGAGATAATATCTCATTGTAGTTTTGATTTGCATTTCTCTAATGATTAACGATGTTGAACATTCTTTCATGTGTTTGTTGGTAATCTGTATATCTTCTCTGGAGAAATGTCTATTTAGGTCTTCTGCCCATTTTGGATAGGGTTGTTTGTTTTTTGGATATTGAGCTGCATGAGCTGCTTGTTAATTTTGGAGATTTATTATTTGTTTGTTGATTCATTTGCAAATATTTTCTCCAATTCTGAGGGTTGCATTTTGGTCTTGTTTATGGTGCCTTTGCTGTGCAAAAGCTTTTAAGTTTCATCAGGTCCCATTTGTTTATTTTTGTTTTTATTTCCATTTCTGTAGGAGGTGGGTCAAAAAGAATCTTGCTGTGATTTACATCATAGAGTGTTCTACCTATGTTTTCCTCTAAGAGTTTTATAGTGTCTGTCCTTACATTTAGGTCTTTAATCCATTTGGAGTTTATTTTTGTGTATGGTGTTAGGGAGTGCTCTATTTTCATTCTTTTACATGTAGTTGTCCAGTTTTCCCAGAACCACTTATTGAAGAGGTTCTCTTTTCTCCATTGTATATTCTTGCCTCCTTCATCAAAGATAAGGTGACCATATGTGTGTGGGTTTATCTCTGGGCTTTCTCTCCTGTTCCATTAATCTATATTTCTGTTTTTGTGCCAGTACCATACTGTCTTGATTACTGTAGCTTTGTAGTGTAGTCTGAAGACAGGGAGCCTGATTCCTCCAGCCCCATTTTTCGTTCTCAAGATTGCTTTGGCTATTCGGAGTCTTTTGTGTTTCCATACAAATTGTGAAATTTTTTTTTCTAGTTCTGTAAAAAATGCCAGTGGTAGTTTGATAGGGATTGCATTGAATCTGTAGATTGCTTTGGGTAGTAGAGTCATTTTCACAATGTTGATTCTTCCAATCCAAGATCATGGTATATGTTTCCATCTATTTGTACCAACTTTCATTTCTTTCATCAGTATCTTATAATTTTCTGCATACAGGTCTTTTGTCTCCTTAGGTTTATTCCTAGATATTTTATTCTTTTTGTTGCAGTGGTAAATGGGAGTGTTTTCTTAATTTCACTCTCAGATTTTTCATCGTTAGTGTATAAGAATGCCAGAGATTTCTGTGCATTAATTTTGTATCCTGCTACTTTACCAAATTCATTGATTAGCTCTAGCAGTTTTCTGGAAGCATCTTTAGGATTCTCTGCATATAGTATCATGTCATCTGCAAACACTGATAGCTTTACTCCTTTTTTACAATTTGGATTCCTTTTATTTCTTTTTCTGCTCTGACTGGTGTAGCTAGAACTTCCAAAACTATGTTGAATAAGAGTGGTGAGAGTGGGCAACCTTGTCTTGTTCTTGATCTTAGTGGAAATGGTTTAAGTTTTTCATCATTGAAGAGGATGTTGGCTCTTGGTTTGTCATATATGGCCTTTATAATGTTGCGGAAAGTTTCCTGTATGCCTATTTTCTGCAGGGTTTTTATAATAAATCGGTGTTGAAGTTTGTCAAAAACTTTCTCTGCATCTATTGAGATGATCATATGTTTTTTCTCCTTCAGTTTGTTGATATGGTGTATCACATTGATTGATTTGCGTATATTGAAGAATCCTTGCATTCCTGGAATTAACCACACTTGATCATGGTGTATGATCCTTTTAATGTGCTGTTGGATTCTGTTTGCTAGTATTTTATTGAGGATTTTTGCATCTATGTTCATCAGTGATACTGGTCTGTAGTTTTCTTTCCTTGTGACGTCTTTGTCTGGTTTTGGTATCCGGGTGATGGTGGCCTTATAGAATGAGTTTGAGAGTGATCCACAATCTGCTATCTTTTGGAAGAGTTTGAGAAGGATTGGTGTTAGCTCTTCTCTAAATGTTTGATAGAACTTGCCTGTGAAGCCATCTGGTCCTGAGCTTTTGTTTGTTAGAAAGTTTTTAATCACAGTTTCAATTTCAGTGCTTGTAATTGGTCTGTTCATATTTTCTATTTCTTCCTAGTTCAGTCTCGGCAGGATGTGTATTTCTAAGAATTTGTTCTTTATTCTGGGTTGTCCAGTTTATTGGCCTAGAGTTGCTTTTATTAATCTCTCATATTCTTTTATATTTCTGCAGTGTCCATTGTATCTTCCCGTTTTTCATTATTAATTCTATTTATTTGAGTCTTCTCCATTTTTTCCTTGATGCGTGAGGCTAATGGTTTATCAATTTTGTTTATCTTCTCAAAGAACCAGCTTTTAGTTTTATTGATCTTTGCTTTTGTTTCCTTCATTTCTTTTTCGTTTATTCCTGATCTGATCTTTAAGATTTCTGTCCTTCTGCTAAATTTTGTGTTTTTTTGTTCTTCTTTCTCTAATTGTTTAGGTGCAAGGATAGGCTGTTTATTCGAGATGTTTCCTGTTTCTTAAGGTAGGATTGTGTTGCTATAAACTTCCCTCTTCAAACTGCTTTTGCTTCATCCCATAGCTTTTGGGCCGTCGTGTTTCCATTGTGATTTGTTTCTAAGTATTTTTGATTTCCTCCTTGATTTCTTCATTGATCAATTCGTTATTAGGTACTGTATAGTTTACCCTCCATATGTTTGTATTTTTTACATATCTTTTCCTGTAATTGATATCTAGTCTCATAGCGTTGTGGTCAGAAAAGATACTTGATACGATTTCAATTTTCTTAAATTTACCAAGGCTAGATTTGTGACCCAATATATGATATATCCTGGAGAATGTTCCATGAGCACTTGAAAAATGTGTGTATTCTTTTGTTTTTGGATGGAATGACCTGTAAATATCAATTAAGACCATCTTGTTTAATGTATCATTTAAAACTTGTGTATCCTTATTTATTTTCATTTTGGATGATCTGTCCATTGGTGAAAGTGGGGTGTTAAAGTTCCCTATTATGATTGTGTTACTGTAGATTTCCCTTTTTATGGCTGTTAGTATTTGCCATACGTATTGAGGTGCTCCTATTTTGGTTGCATAAATATATACAATTGTTATATCTTCTTCATGGATCGATCCCTTGATCATTATGTAGTGTCCTTCTTTGTCTCTTGTAATAGTCTTTATTTTAAAGTCTATTTTGTCTGATATGAGAATTGCAATCCAACTTTTTTCTGATTTCCATTTGCATGGAATATCGTTTTCTATTCCCTCACTTTCAGCCTGTATGTGTCCCTAGTTCTGAAGTGGGTCTCTTGTAGATAGCATATATATGGGTCTTGTTTTTGTATCCATTCAGCCAGTCTGTTTCTTTTGGTGGGAGCATTTAATCCATTTACTTTTAAAGTAATTATCAATATGTATGTTCCTTTTCTCATATTCTTAATTGTTTTGGTTTTGTTATTGTAGGTCCTTTCCTTCTCTTGTTTTTCTTGCCTAGAGAAGTTCCTTTAGCATTTGTTGTAATGCTGCTTTGGTGGTGTTGAGCTCGCTCAGCTTTTGCTTGTCTGTAAAGGTTTTAATTTCTCCATCAAATCTGAATGAGATCCTTGCTGGGTAGAGTAATCTTGGTTGTAGGTTTTACTCCTTCATCACTTTAAATATGTCCTGCCACTCCCTTCTGGCTTGCAGAGTTTCTGCTGAAAGATCCCACTCCCTTATGGCCTACAGAGTTTCTGCTGAAAGATCAGCTGTTTAACCTTATGGGGATTCCCTTGTGTGTTATTTGTTGTTTTTCCCTTGCTGCTTTTAATATGTTTTCTTGTATTTAATTTTTGATAGTTTGATTAATATATGTCCTGGCGTGTTTCTCCTTGGATTTATCCTGTATTGGACTCTGTGTTTCCTGGACTTGATTAACTATTTCCTTTCCCATATTAGAGAATTTTTCAACTATAATCTCTTCAAATATTTTCTCAGTCCCCTTCTTTTTCTCTTCTTCTTCTGGGACCCCTATAATTTGAATGTTGTGGCAATTAATGTTGTCCCAGAAGTCTCTCAGACTGTCCTCAGTTCTTTTCATTCTCTTTTCTTTATTCTGCTCTGCAGTTCATTCTCTTTTCTTTATTCTGCTCTGCAGTAGTTATTTCCACTCTTTTATCTTCTAGGTCACTTATCCGTTCTTCTGCCTCAGTTATTCTGCTATTGATCCCATGTAGAGTTTTTTTAGTTTCATTTATTGTGTTATTCATCGTTGCTTGCTTCCTCTTTAGCTTTTCTAGGTCCTTGTTTAATGTTTCTTGCATTTTGTCTATTCTAGTTCCAAAATTTTGGATCATCTTTACTATCATTATTCTGAATTCTTTTTCAGGTAGACTGCCTACTTCCTCTTCATTTGTTACGTGTGCTGGATTTTTACCTTGCTCCTTCATCTGCTGTGTGTTTTTCTGTCTTTTCATTTTACTTATCTTACTGTGTATGGGGTCTTCTTTTTGTATGCTGCATGTTCGTAGTTCCCATTGTTTTTGATGTCTTTCTGCAGTGGCTAAGTTTGTTTCAGTGGGTTAAGTAGGTTTCCTGGTTGAGGGGACTAGTGCCTGTGCTCTGGTGGATGAGGTTGGATCCAGTCTTTCTGGTGGGAAGGTCCACGTCTGATGTTGTGTTTTGGGGTGTCTGTAGCCCTATATGATTTTAGGCAGCCTCTCTGCTAATCGATGGGGCTGTGGTCCTGTCTTGCTAGTTGTTGGTCATAGGGTGTCCAGCACTGTAGCTTGCTGGTCGTTGAGTGAAGCTGGGTCTTGGTGTTGAGATGGATATCTCTGGGACATTTTCGCCATTTGATATTATGTGGAGTTGGGCGATCTCTTGTGGAGCAGTGCCCTGAATTTGGTTCTCCCACTTCAGATACACACCCCTGACGCCTGCCTGAAGCACCAAAATCCTTTAATCCACACAGTTCAGAATAAAAGGGAGAAAAAATAAAACAGAAAGAAGGAATGGAAGGAAGGAAGGTAGAAAAGAAGGAAGGAAGGAAGAAAGGAAGGAAGAAAGAAAGGAAGAAAGGATGGAAGGAAGGAATGAAGGAAGGAAGGATGGAAGAAAGAAAGGAAGAAAGGAAGAAAGGAAGGAAGATAGGAAGAAAGGACGATAGAAAGGAAGGAAGAAAGGAAGGAAGAAATGAAAGGAGAAAGGAAGAGAGAAAGACAGAAGATAAAATAAAGTAGGATAAAATAAAGTTATTAAAATAAAAAATAATGATTAAGAAGAAAAGTTTTAAAAATTAGGAAAAAAAAAACGGGACAGTCAGAACCCTAGGACAAATGGTGAAAGCAAAGCTATATAGACAAAATCTCACACAGAAGATTAAGAAGAAAAGTTTTAAAAATTTGGGAAAAAAAAAACGGGACAGTCAGAACCCTAGGACAAATGGTGAAAGCAAAGCTATATAGACAAAATCTCACACAGAAGCACACACATACACAGTCACAAAAAGAGAAAAAGGGGAAAAATAATATAACTTGCTCCCAAAGTCCCCCTCCTCAACTTGGGATGATTGGCTGTCTATTCAGGTATTCCACAGATACAGGGCACTTCAAGTTGATTGTGCAGATTTAATCCCCTGCTTCTGATGCTGTTGGGAGAGACCTCCCCCTCTCCTCTTTGTTTGCCCAGCTCCTGGGGTTCTGCTTTGGACTTGGCCCCGCCTCTGCGTGTATGTCGCCCGAGGGCGTCTGCTCTTTGCTCAGACAGGATGGGGTTAAAAGAGCAGCTGATTTGGGGGCTTTGGCTCATTCAGACCGGGAGGAGGGAGGGGTACAGATGCGGGGTGGGCCTACGGAGGCGCAGGCCAGCATGACGTTGCACCAGCCTGAGGCGCGCCATGTATTTTCCTGGGAAAGTTGTCCCTGGATCCCGGGACCCTGGCAGTCGCAGGCTGCACAGGCTCCCGGGAGGGGACGTGTGGAAAGTGACCTGTTCTCGCCCACAGGCTTCTTGGTGGCAGCAGCAGCAGCCTTAGCGTCTCATGCCCGTCTCTGGAGTCCACGCTGATAGCTGTGGCTCGAGCCCGTTTCTGGAGCTCTTTTAAGCTGCGCACTAATCCCCTCTCCTCTCACACCAGGAAACAAAGAGGCAAGAAAATGTCTCTTGTCTCTTTGCGGCTCCACACCCTTCTCTGGAGCTCCTTTAAGTGGCGCACTTAATCCCATCTCCTCGCGCCTGAGGAAGCAGAGGGAGGAAAAGAACTCTTGCCTCTTTGGCAGCTCCAGACTTCTCCAGGACTCCTTCTAGGCTTGCCATGGTGCACTAACCCCTTCAGGCTATGTTCACGCAGCCAACCCCAGTCCTCTCCCAGCTTCCGACTGAAGCTCGAGCCTCAGCTCCCAGCCCCCGTCTGTCCCGGCGGGTGAGCAGACAAGCCTCCCGGGCTGGTGAGTGCTGGTCGGCACAGATCCTCTGTGGGAATCTCTCCACTTTGCCCTCCCCACCCTGTTACTGCACTCTCCTCCATGGCTCTCAAGATCCCTCCTCTGGCACCCGCAGTCTCCGCCTGCGAAGGGGCTTCTAGTGTGTGGAAACCTTTCCTCCTTCACAGCTCCCTCCCACTGTTGCAGGTTCCATCCCTATTATTTTGTCTCTGTTTATTCTTTTTTCTTTTGCCCCATCCAGGTATGTGGAGAGTTTCTTGCATTTTGGGAGGTCTGAGGTCTTCTGCCAGCATTCAGTGGGTGTTCTATGCAGCAGTTCCACGTGTCAATGTATATCTGATGTATCTGTGGGGAGGAAGTTGATCTCTGCGTCTTACTCTCCCGCCATCTTCTCCCCTCTTGTTGGAAGAATTTTAATCACAGTTTGAATTTCAGTGCTTGTGATTGGTCTGTTCATATTTTCTATTTCTTCCTTGTTCAGTCTCAGCAGGTTGTGCATTTCTAATAATTTGTCCATTTCTTCCAGGTTGTCCATTTTATTGGCATAGAGTTGCTTGTAGTAATCTCTCATGATCCTTTGTATTTATTTCTGCAGTGTCAGTTTTTACTTCTACTTTTTCTTTTCTAATTTTATTGATTTGAGTCTTCTCCCTTTTTTTCTTGATGAGTCTGACTAATGGTTTATCAATTTTATTTATCTTCTCAAAGAACAAACTTTTAGTTTTATTGATCTTGCTATCAATTCCTTCATTTCTTTTTCATTTATTTCTGATCTGATCTTTATGATATCTTTCCTTCTGCTAAATTTGGGGATTTTTTGTTCTTCTTTCTCTAAATGCTTTATGTGCAAGGTTAGGTTGTTTATTTGAGATGTTTCCTGTTTCCTAAGGTAAGATTGCATTGCTATAAACTTCCCTCTTAGAACTGCTTTTGCTGCATCGCATAGCTTTTGGGTCACCGTGTTTTCATTGTCATTTGTTTCTAGGTATCGTCTGATTTCCTCTTTGATTTCTTCAGTGATCTCTTGGTTATTAAGTAGCGTATTGTTTAGCCTCCATGTGTTTGTATTTTTTACAGATATTTTCCTGTAATTGATGTTTAGTCTCATAGCGTTTTGGTCAGAAAAGATACTTGATATGATTTCAAATTTCTGTAATTTACCAAGGCTTGATTTGTGACCCAAGATATGATCTATACTGGAGAATGTTCCATGAGCACTTGAGAAGAATGTGTGTTCTGCTGTTTTTCGATGGAATGTCCTATAAATGTCAATTAAGTTCATCTTGTTTAATGTATCATTTAAAGATTGTGTTTCCTTATTTATTTTCATTTTGGATGATCTGTCTATTGGTGAAAGTGGGGTGTTAAAGTCCCCTACTACGATTGTATTTCTGCAGTGTCAGTTTTTACTTCTACTTTTTCTTTTCTAATTTTATTGATTTGAGTCTTCTCCCTTTTTTTCTTGATGAGTCTGACTAATGGTTTATCAATTTTATTTATCTTCTCAAAGAACAAACTTTTAGTTTTATTGATCTTGCTATCAATTCCTTCATTTCTTTTTCATTTATTTCTGATCTGATCTTTATGATATCTTTCCTTCTGCTAAATTTGGGGATTTTTTGTTCTTCTTTCTCTAAATGCTTTATGTGCAAGGTTAGGTTGTTTATTTGAGATGTTTCCTGTTTCCTAAGGTAAGATTGCATTGCTATAAACTTCCCTCTTAGAACTGCTTTTGCTGCATCGCATAGCTTTTGGGTCACCGTGTTTTCATTGTCATTTGTTTCTAGGTATCGTCTGATTTCCTCTTTGATTTCTTCAGTGATCTCTTGGTTATTAAGTAGCGTATTGTTTAGCCTCCATGTGTTTGTATTTTTTACAGATATTTTCCTGTAATTGATGTTTAGTCTCATAGCGTTTTGGTCAGAAAAGATACTTGATATGATTTCAAATTTCTGTAATTTACCAAGGCTTGATTTGTGACCCAAGATATGATCTATACTGGAGAATGTTCCATGAGCACTTGAGAAGAATGTGTGTTCTGCTGTTTTTCGATGGAATGTCCTATAAATGTCAATTAAGTTCATCTTGTTTAATGTATCATTTAAAGATTGTGTTTCCTTATTTATTTTCATTTTGGATGATCTGTCTATTGGTGAAAGTGGGGTGTTAAAGTCCCCTACTACGATTGTGTTACTGTCGAGTTCCCCTTTTATGGCTATTAGTATTTTCCTTCTGTATTGAGGTGCTCCTAGGTTGGATGTATAAATATTTACAATTGTTACATCTCCTTCTTGGATCGATCCCTTGATCATTATGTAGTGTCCCTTTTTGTCTCTTGTAATAATCTTTATTTTAAAGTCTATTTCGTCTCATATGAGAGTTGCTACTCCAGCTTTGTTTTGATTTCCATTTGCATGGAATATCTTTTTCCATCTGCTCACTTTCAGTCTGTATGTGTCAGTAGGTCTTAACTGGTCTCTTGTAGACGGGATATATATGGGTCTTGTTTTTGTATCCATTCAACCAGTCTGTGACTTTTGGCAGAAGCATTTAATGTATTTTCATTTAAGATAATTATCAGTATGTATGTTCCTCTTCCCATATTCTTAATTGTTTGGGGTTTGTTATTGTAGGTCCTTTCCTTCTCTTGTGTTTCTTGCCTAGAGAAGTTCCTTTAGCATTTGTTGTAAAGCTGGTTTTGTGGTGTGAGCTGAACTCGCTCAGCTTTTGCTTGACTGTAAAGGTTTTAATATCTCCATCAAATCTGAATGAGATCCTTGCGGGGTAGAGTAATCATGGTTGTAGGTTTTTCTCCTTCATCACTTTAAATATGTCCTGCCACTCCCTTATGGCTTACAGAGTTTCTGCTGAAAGATCAGCTGTTAACCTTACGGGGATTCCCTTGTGTGTTATTTGTCTTTTTCTCTTCTTCTTCTGGGACCCCTATAATTCAAATATTGGTGCATTTAATATTGTCCCAGAGGTCTCTGTGATTGTCCTCAGTTATTTTCATTATTTTTTCTTTATTCTGCTGTGTAGTAGTTATTTCCACTATTTTATCTTCCATGTCACTTATCCGTTCTTCTGCCTCAGTTATTCTGTTATTGATGCCTTCTGGAGTATTTTAAACTTCATTTATTGTGTTGTTCCTCGTTGCTTGTTTCCTCTTTAGTTCTTCTAGGTCCTTGTTAAATGTTTTTTGCATT
Source organism: Physeter macrocephalus (assembly GCF_002837175.3). Lineage (NCBI taxonomy): Eukaryota > Metazoa > Chordata > Mammalia > Artiodactyla > Physeteridae > Physeter > Physeter macrocephalus. Next base: position 36,002,616 of record NC_041234.1, on the reverse strand, counting down.
TTGTCTATTCTATTTCCCAGATTTTGGATCATCTTCACTATCATTATTCTGAATTCTTTTTCAGGTAGACTGCCTATTTCCTCTTCATTTGTTAGGTCTGGTGGGTTTTTACCTTGCTCCTTCATCTTCTGTGTGTTTTTATGTCTTCTCATTTTGCTTAACTTACTGTGTTTGTGGTCTTTTCACAGGCTGCAGGTTCGTAGTCCCTGTTGTTTTTGGTGTCTGTCCCAAGTGGCTAAGGTTGGTTCAGTGGGTTGTGTATGCTTCCAGGTGGAGGGGACTAGTGCCTGTGTTCTGGTGGATGAGGCTGGATCTTGTCTTTCTGGTGTGCAGGTTCACGTCTGGTGGTGTGTTTTGGTGTGTCTGTGGCCTTATTATGATTTTAGGCAGCCTCTCTGCTAATGGATGGGGCTGTGTTCCTGTCTTGTTAGTTGTTTATCATAGGCTGTCCAGCATTCTAGCTTGCTGGTTGTTGAGTGAAGCTTGTTCTTGGCATTGAGATGGAGACCTCTGAGTGGTTTTCGCCATTTGATATCAAATGGAGCTGGGAGGTCTCTTGTGCACCAGTGTCCTGATGTTGCCTCTCCACCTCAGAGGCACAGCACTGGCTCCTCGCTGGAGCACCGAGAGCCTTTCATCCATACGGCTCAGAAGAAAAGGGAGAAAAAAATAGAAAGAAAGAAAGAAAGAGGATAAAATAAACTAAACTAAAATAAAGTAAAATAAAGTTATTAAAATAAAAAATAATTATTAAGAAACAAATTTTAAAAATTAAAAAAAAAAACAGATGGAACGACCCCTAAGACAAATGGTGAAAAAAAAGTTATGCAGACAAAATCACACTCAGAAACATGCACATACACACTCACACAAAGAGAAAAATTGGAAAAATTAATATATCTTTACTCCCAAAGTCCACCTCCTCAATTTAGGATGATTTGTTTTGTATTCAGGTATTCCACAGTTGCAGGGTACTTCAAGTTGTCTGTGGAGATTTAATACGCTGCTCCTGAGGTTGCTGGGAGAGATTTCTCTTTCTCTTCTTTGTTCGCACAGCTCCCAGGGTTCAACTTTGGATTTGACCCCGCCTCTGTGTGTAGGTCGCCTGAGGGCGTCTCTCCTTCTCTCAGACAGGACGGGGTTAAAGTAGCAGCTGCTTAGTGGGCTCTGGCTCACTCAGTCCGGGGGAGGGAGGGGTACGGATTCGTGGTGAACCTGCATTGGCAGAGGCTGGCGTGACGTTACACCAGCCTGAGGCGCGCCGTGCATTCTCCCGGGGAAGTTGTCCCTGGATCATGGGACCCTGGCAGTGGTGAGCTGCTCAGCCTCCCAGGAGAGGAGGTATGGATAGTGACCTGTGCTTGCACACAGGCTTCTTGGTGACTGCAGCAGCAGCCTTAGCATTTCATGCCTGTCTGTGGGGTCCACACTGATAGCTGCGGCTCGCGCCCCTTTCTGTAGCTCCTTTAAGCAGTGCTGTTAATCCCCTCTCTTTGCGCCCCAGGAAACAAAGAGGCAAGATAAGGTGTCTTGCCTCTTCAGCAGGTCCAGACATTTTCCCAGACTCCCTCCTGGCTAGCTGTGGTGCACTAACCCCTTTCAGGCTGTGTTCATGCAGCCAACACCAGTCCTCTCCCTGCGATCCGACCGAAGCAGGATCCTCAGCTCCCAGCCCCTGCCCGCCCCGGCGGGTGAGCAGACAAGACTCTCAGGCTGCTGAGTGCTGGTCGGCAGCAATCCTCCATGCGGGAATCTGTCTGCTTTGCCCTCTGCACTCTGCTGCACTCTCCTCTGTGGCTCCGAAGCTCTTCCCTCCACCACCCGCAGTCTCCACTAGTGAAGGGGCTTCTAGTGTGTGGAAACCTTTCCTCCTTCACCGCTCCCTCCCACTGGGGCAGGTCATATCTTATTCTTTTGTCTCTGGTTTTTCTTTTTCATTTTGTCCTACCCAGGTACATGGGGAGTTTCTTGACTTTTGGGAGGTCTGAGGTCTTCTGCCAACATTCAATGGGTGTTCTGTAGGAGTTGTTCCACATGTAGATGTATCTCTGATGTATCTTTGGGGAGGAAGGTGATCTCTGTGTCTTACTGTGCTGCCATCTTCTCCTGGTGTCTCCCTTGTATGTTATTTGTCATTTTTCCCTTGCTGCTTTCAATAATTTTTCTTTGTGTTTAATTTTAGCCAATTTGATTTCTATGTGTCTCGGCATGCTTCTCCTTGGGTTTATCCTCTATGGGACTCTCTGCATTTCCTGGACTTTGGTGGCTCCTTCCTTTCCCATGTTAGGGAAATTTTCGACTATAATCTCTTCAAATATTTTCTTGGGTCTTTTCTCTCTCTCTTCTCCTTCTGAGACCCCTATAATGCATATGTTGCTGCCTTTAATGTTGTTTCAGAGGTTTCTTAGGCTGTCTTCATTTCTTTTCATTCTTTTTTCTTTATTCTGTTCTGCAACAGTGAATTCCACCATTCTGTCTTCCACGTCACTTATCCATTCTCCTGCCTCAGTTTTTCTGGTATTGATTCCTTCTAGTGTGTTTTTCATTTCAGTTATTGTATTGTTCATTTCTGTTTGTTCTTTAATTCTTCTAGGTCTTTGTTAAACATTTCTTGCATCTTCTCTATCTTTGCCTCCATTCTTTTTCCGAGGTCCTGGATCATCTTCACTATCATTATTCTGAATTCTTTTTCTGGAAGATTTCCTATCTCACCTTCATTTAGTTGTTTTTCTGGGGTTTTATCCTGTTCCTTCATCTGCTACATAGCTCTCTGCCTTTTCATCTTGTCTATCTTTCTGTGAACGTGGTGTTTGTTCCACAGGCTGCAGGATTGTACTTCTTCTTGCTTCTGCTGTTTGCCCTCTGGTGGATGAGTCTATCTAAGAGGCTTGAGCAAGTTTCCTGATGGTAGGGACTGGTGGTGGGTAGAGCTGGCTGTTGCTGTGGTGGGCAGAGCTCATTAAAACTTTAATCCACTTGTCTGCTGATGAGCAGGGCTGAATTTTGTCCCTGTTGATTGGCCTGAGGAGACCCAACACTGGAGCCTACCCTGGCTCTTTGGTGGTGCTAATGGCGGAATGTAGGAGTGCTCACGCCAAGGAATACATTTCAGAGCTTCTGCTGCCGATGTCCTTGTCCTCATGCTGAGACACAGCCACCCCCTGCCTCTGCAGAAGACCCTCCAACAATAGAAGGTAGGTCTGGTTCAGTCTCCTATGGGGTCACTGCTCCTTCCCCTGGGTCCTGATGCACACACTACCTTGTGTGTGGCCTCCAAGCATGGAGTCTCTGTTTCCCCCAGTCCTGTTGAAGTCCTGCAATCAAATTCTGCTAGCCTTCAAAGTCTGATTCTCTAGGAATTCCTACTCCAGTTGCTGGACCCCCAGGTTGGGAAGCCTGACATGGGGTTCAGAACCTTCACTCCAGTGAGTGGACTTCTGTGGTATAAGTGTTCTCCAGTCTGAGCTTCACCCTCACAGCTGCTATAGGATTTGATTTTATTGTGATTGAGCCCCTCCTACCGTCTCATTGTGGCTTCTCCTTTGTCTTGGGATGTGGGGTATCTTTTTTGGTGAGGTCCAATGTCTTCCTGTCAATGATTGTTCAGCAGTTAATTGTGATTCCGGTGCTCTCACAAGAGGGAGTGAGAGCATGTCCTTCTACTCTGCCATCTTGAACAAAATCCTCATTGAATGCTCTTAACATCCTTGTCAAAAAACGTTAAACCGTATATGTTAGGGTTTATATCTGGACTCTTTATTATGTTGACTTATGTATCTCTCTTTATGGCACTACTACACTATTTTGATTACTTTAACTTTGCAGTGATTTGGAATCAGGAAGTGTGATACTTCCATCTTTGTTCTTGTTTTTCAAGATTATTTTGGTAATTTGGTTTCCCTTGAGATTCCATATGAATTTTAGCATAAAATTTTCTATTTCCAGAAAGAACAGCATTAGGATTTTGATAGAGTTTACAATGAAGTCATAGATTGCATTAGATAGTAATGATATCTTTACAATATTATGTCTTCCAGCCCATGAGCACAAGATATCCTCCTATGTATTGGCATCTTCTTTAATGTCTTTCAGTAATGTTTTATAGTTTTCAGTGTATAAGTCTTTTGGCTCCGTGGTTAAATTTATTTTTATGCTTTTTATTATTTTTTATTTTTTTCAGTGGAATAGTTTCCTTAATTTCCTTTTCAGATTATTCATTGTTAGTGTTAGAAATGCAATATTTTTTGTTGATTTTGTGGCCTGTAATTCTCCTAAATCCATATGTTAGTTTTAACAATTTTTAAAAATTTGTTTTTGTGGAGCCATTAGGGTTTTCTCCATATAAGTAATACAAGTGTGTGAAAAGAGACTCTTTTACTTCTTCCTTTCAAATTTGGATGACTTTTGTTTCTTTTGCTTGCCCAACTGCTCTGGCTAAGACTTCCAGTATTATGTTGAATAGAAGCGGTGAAAGCAGATATACTTGTCTTGTTCTTTATCTTAGAGGGAAAATTTCAGTCCTTCACTATGATGTTAGCTGTGAGCTTTTTGTATATGGCTTTTATTATGTTGAGGCATTTTCCTCCCATTTTTAGTTTGTTAAGTATTTGGGTTTTGTTTATTTTCTCTAATATTTTTCTATTCTCTATTTTTTCGCTGCTATAATCTTTATTGTTTCCTTTCTTTTTCTAGCTTTGAGTTTAATTTGTTCTTCTTTATTTACTTAAGGTGCAAATGTTGATCATTAATTTGAGATCATTATTCTATTTTATATAAACATTTACATCTACACATTCCACTCTTACACTGCTTTTGCTCTATCCCATGGGTTTAGGTATGTTGTGTTTTTGTTTTCACTTGTTTCAATATATTTTTTAAATACCCTTGTGATTTCTTTTTTGACCCATTGATTGGTTTTATTTATTTATTTGTTTGTTTATTTTTGGCTGTGTTGGTTCTTAATTGCTGTGCACGGGCTTTTCTCTAGTTGTGGTGAACGGGGGCTACTCTTCATTGTGGTGCATGGGCTTCTCATTGCGGTGGCTTCTGTTATTCTGGAGCATGGGCTCTTGGTGTGTGGGCTTCAGCAGTTGTGGCTCATGAGCTCTAGGGCACAGGCTCAGTAGTTGTGGTGCACAGGCTTAGTTGCTCCACAGCATGTGGGATTTTCCTGGACCAGGGCTCAAACCAGTGTCCCCTTCACTGGCAGGCAGATTCTTAACCACTGTGCCACCAGGGAAGTCCACATTAGATGGTTTAAGAATTTATTAATTTCTACTTATTGTGGATTTTTTCAGTTTTCCTTCTGCTACTGATTTCTAGTTTCAACCTCTTGTAATCTCAAAAGACACATTGTATGATGTCAATCTTTTTTATTTTATTTTTTTTTTTTGTGGTATGCGGGCCTCTCACTGTTGTGGCCTCTCGTGTTGCGGAGCACAGGCTCCAGACATGCAGGCTCAGTGGCAATGGCTCACGGGCTTAGCCTCTCCGCGGCAAGTGGGATCCTCCCAGACCGGGGCACAAACCTGTGTCCCCTGCATCGGCAGGCAGACTCTCAAACACTGCGCCACCAGGGAAGCCCTCAATCTTTTAAAATTCTTTAAGACTAGTTCTGTGGCCTAACATATGGTCTATTCTGGAAACTGTTCCATGGACACTTGAAAAAAAATGTGTCCTGTCCTATCATTGGGTGGAATGGTCTGTATTCTTCATCCATCCTTATATGTTAAAAGAATGTCCACTGGTTTCTTTGAAAAGTTAATTAATTTTGTTTTTAAATATTTCACTAAATTTCTTTTGGATTGACATTATTATTGTCTTTTGCATTCTGCAGAAAACACCAAGTTGCCATTTCACTTAGCAAATGATCTTTTATTTTTGAAAATAACCAATAATAAATTAACCACAGTTATTTCAAGTTTTTTTGTCATTTACAAAAGGTTTCTGTTTTTAAAATCTTTATTGGAGTATAATTGCATTACAATGGTGTGTTAGTTTCTGCTTAATAACAAAGTGAATCAGTTATACATATTCATATGTTGCCATATCTCTTCCCTCGTGCGTCTCCCTCCCTCCTACCCTCCTAATCTCACCCCCCTAGGTGGTCACAAGCCACCTAGCTGATCTCCCTTTGTTATGCAGCTACTTCCCACTAGCTATCTATTTTATGTTGGGTAGTGAATATATGTCCATGTCACTCTCTCACTTTGTCACAGCTTACCTTTCCCCTCCCCATATCCTTAAGTCCATGCCCTAGAAGATCTGTGTCTTTATTCCTGTCTTACCCCTAGGTTCCTCATGATCTATTTTATTTTTCTTAGATTCCATATATATGTGTTAGCATACGGTATTTGTTTGTCTCTTTCATACTTATTTCACTCTGTATGATAGACTCTAGGTCCATCCACCTCACTACAAATAACTCAATTTCGTTTCTTTTTATGGCTGAGTAATATTCCATTGTATATATGTGCCACATCTTCTTTATCCATCCATCTGTTGATGGACACTTAGGTTGCCTCTCTTCTTTATCCATTCATCTGTTGATGGACACGTAGGTTGCCTCCATGTTCTGGCTATTGTAAATAAAGCTGCAATGAATATTTTGGTACATGACTCTTTTTGAATTATAGTTTTTTCAGGGTATATGCCCAGTAGTGGGATTGCTGAGTCATATGGTAATTCTATTTGTAGTTTTTTAAGGAACTTCCATAATGTTCTCCATAGTGGCTGTATCAATTTACATTCCCACCAACAGTGCTAAGAGTGTCCCCTTTCCTCCACACCCTTTCCAGCATTTATTGTTTCTAGATTTTATGATGATGGCCATTCGGACCGGTGTGAGATGATATTTCATTGTAGTTTTGATTTGCATCTCTCTAAAGATTAATGATGTTGAGCATTCTTTCATGTGTTTGTTGGCAATCTGTATATCTTCTTAGGAGAAATGTCTATTTAGGTCTTCTGCCCATTTTTGGATTGGGTTGCTTGTTTTTTTGTTTTTGAGTTGCATGAGCTGCTTGTAAATTTTGGAATTTAATCCTTTGTCAGTTGCTTCATTTGCTAACATTTTCTCCCATTCTGAGGTTTGTCTTTTGGCCTTGTTTATGGTTTCTTTTAATGTGAAAAAGCTTTTAAGTTTCATTAGGTCCTGCTTGTTAATTTTTGTTTTTATTTCCATTTCTCTAGGAGGTGGGTCAAAAAGGATTTTGCTGTGATTTATGTCATAGAGTGTTCTGCCTATGTGTTCCTCTAAGAGTTTGGTAGTGTCTGGCCTTACATTTAGGCCTTTAATCCATTTTGAGTTTATTTTTGTGTATGTTGTTAGGGAGTGTTCTAATTTCATACTTTTACATGTAGCTGTCCAATTTTCCCACCACCACTTACTGAAGAGGCTGTCTTTTCTCCACTGTATATTCTTGCATTCTTTATCAAAGATAAGGTGAACATATGTGTGTGAAATTATCTCTGGGCTTTTTATCCTGTTCCATTGATCTATATTTCTGTTTTTGTGCCAGTACCATACTGTCTTGATTACTGTAGCTTTGTAGTATAGTTTGAAGTCAGGGATCCTGATTCCTCCAGCTCCATTTTCGTTCTCAGGATTGCTTTGGCTATTCGGGGTCTTTTGTGTTTCCATACAAATTGTGAAATTGTTTGTTCTAGTCCTGTAAAAAATGCCAGCGGTTGATTGATAGGGATTACATTGAATCTGTAGGTTGTTTTGGGTAGTAGAATCATTTTCCCATTGTTGATTCTTCCAATCCAAGACATTGGTATATCTCTCCATGTATTTGTATCATCTGTAATTTTTTTCATCACTGTCTTATAATTTTCTGTATACAGGTCTTTTGTCTCCTTAGGTAGGTTTATTCCTAGATATTTTATTATTTTTGCTGCAATGGTAAGTGGGAGTGTATTCTTAATTTTACTTTCAGAATTTTCATCACTAGTGTATAAGAACGCCAGAGATTTCTGTGCATTAATTTTGTATCCTGTTACTTTACCAAATTCATTGATTAGCTCTAGTAGTTTTCTGGTAGCATACTTAGGATTCTCTATGTATAGTATCATGTCATCTGCAAACAGTGACAGCTTTATTTCTTCTTTTCTGATCTGGATTCCTTGTATTTCTTTTTCTTCACTGATTGCTGTGGCTAAAACTTCCAAAACTATGTTGAATAAGAGTGGTGAGAGTGGGGAACCTTGTCTTGTTCCTGATCTTAGTGGGAATGGTCTCAGTTTCTCACAATTGAGGACTATGTTGGCTGTGGGTTTGTCATCTATGGCCTTTATTATGTTGAGGAAAGTTCCCTCTATGCCTACTTTCTGTAGGGTTTTTATCATAAATGGGTGTGAATTTTGTCGAAAGTGTTCTCTGCATCTATTGAGATGATCACATGGTTTTTCTCTTTCAGTTTGTTAATATGGTGTAAGCAGAAATCAGAGGAAAGCTGGAGTAGCAATTCTCATATCAGACAAAATAGACTTTAAAATAAAGTCTATTACAGGAGACAAATAAGGACACTACATACCAAGGAAGGGATCGATCCAAGAAGAAGATATAACAGTTGTAAATATTTATGCTCCCAACATAGGAGCACTTCAATACATCAGGCAAATGTTAACAGACATAAAAGGGGAAATTGACAGTCACACAATCATAGTAGGGGACTTTAATACCCCACTTTCACAAATGTACAGATCATCCAAAATGAAAATAAATAAGGAAACACAAGCTTCAAATGATTTATTAAACAAGATGTACTTAATTGATATTTATAGGACATTCCATCCAAAAACAACAGAATACACATTTTTCTCATGTGCTCATGGAACATTCTCCAGGATAGATCATATCTTGAGTCACAAAACTAGCCTTGGTTAATTTAAGAATATTGAAATCTTACCAAGTATCTATTCTGAGCACAACACTATGAGACTAGATAACAATTACAGGAAAAGATCTGTAAAAAATACAAACATATGGAGGTTAAACAATACATACTAAACCGAAGTGATCACTGCAGAAATCAAAGAGGAAATCAAAAAATACCAAGAAACAAATTACAATGGAGACACGACGACCCAAAAGCTATGGGACGCAGCAAAAGCAGTTCTAAGAGGGAAGTTTATAGCCATACAATCCTACCTTAAAAGCAGGAAACATCTCGAATAAACAACCTAAACTTGCACCTAAAGCAATTAGAGAAAGAAGAACAAAAACCCCCAAATTTAGAAGAAGGAAAGAAATCATAAAGATCAGATGAGAAAGAAATGAAAAAGAAATGAAAGAAACGATAGCAATGATCAATCAACTAAAAGCTGGTTCTTTGAGAAGATAAACAAATTTGATATATTATTAGCCAGACTCATCAAGAAAAAAAGGGAGAGACTCAAATTAATAGAATTAGAAATGAAAAAGGAGAAGTAAAAATGGACACTGCAGAAATACAAAATATTATGAGAGATTAATACAAGCAACTCTATGCCAATAAAATGGACAACCTGAAAGAAATGGACAAATTCTTAGAAATGCACAACATGCCAAGACTCAACCAAGAAGAAATAGAAAATATGAACAGATAAATCACAAGCACTGAAATTGAAACTGTGATTTAAAAGCCTTCCAAAAAACAAAAGCCCAGGAACAGATGGCTTCAAAAGTGAATTCTATCAAATATTTAGAGAAGAGATAACACCTATTCTTCTCAAACTCTTCCAAAAGATAGCAGAGGGAGGAACACTCCCAAGCTCAATCCATGAGGCCACCATCACCCTGATACTGAAACCAGACCAAGACATCACAAAGAAAGAAAACTACAGGCCAATATCACTGATGAACATAGATGCAAAAAT
>NC_041234.1:35990481-35991629 GCF_002837175.3 Physeter macrocephalus | reverse complement strand
ACAGATCATCCAAAATGAAAATAAATAAGGAAACACAAGCTTCAAATGATTTATTAAACAAGATGTACTTAATTGATATTTATAGGACATTCCATCCAAAAACAACAGAATACACATTTTTCTCATGTGCTCATGGAACATTCTCCAGGATAGATCATATCTTGAGTCACAAAACTAGCCTTGGTTAATTTAAGAATATTGAAATCTTACCAAGTATCTATTCTGAGCACAACACTATGAGACTAGATAACAATTACAGGAAAAGATCTGTAAAAAATACAAACATATGGAGGTTAAACAATACATACTAAACCGAAGTGATCACTGCAGAAATCAAAGAGGAAATCAAAAAATACCAAGAAACAAATTACAATGGAGACACGACGACCCAAAAGCTATGGGACGCAGCAAAAGCAGTTCTAAGAGGGAAGTTTATAGCCATACAATCCTACCTTAAAAGCAGGAAACATCTCGAATAAACAACCTAAACTTGCACCTAAAGCAATTAGAGAAAGAAGAACAAAAACCCCCAAATTTAGAAGAAGGAAAGAAATCATAAAGATCAGATGAGAAAGAAATGAAAAAGAAATGAAAGAAACGATAGCAATGATCAATCAACTAAAAGCTGGTTCTTTGAGAAGATAAACAAATTTGATATATTATTAGCCAGACTCATCAAGAAAAAAAGGGAGAGACTCAAATTAATAGAATTAGAAATGAAAAAGGAGAAGTAAAAATGGACACTGCAGAAATACAAAATATTATGAGAGATTAATACAAGCAACTCTATGCCAATAAAATGGACAACCTGAAAGAAATGGACAAATTCTTAGAAATGCACAACATGCCAAGACTCAACCAAGAAGAAATAGAAAATATGAACAGATAAATCACAAGCACTGAAATTGAAACTGTGATTTAAAAGCCTTCCAAAAAACAAAAGCCCAGGAACAGATGGCTTCAAAAGTGAATTCTATCAAATATTTAGAGAAGAGATAACACCTATTCTTCTCAAACTCTTCCAAAAGATAGCAGAGGGAGGAACACTCCCAAGCTCAATCCATGAGGCCACCATCACCCTGATACTGAAACCAGACCAAGACATCACAAAGAAAGAAAACTACAGGCCAATATCACTGATGAACATA
>NC_041234.1:35968335-35990282 GCF_002837175.3 Physeter macrocephalus | reverse complement strand
ATTCAACATAGTTTTGGAAGTTCTAGTCACAGCAATCAGAGAAGAAAAAGAAATAAAAGGAATCCAAACCATAAAAGAAACAGTAAAGCTGTCACTGTTTGCAGATGTCATGATACTATATATAGAGAATCCTAAAGATGCTACCAGAAAACTACTAGAGCTAATCAATGAATTTGGTAAAGTAGCAGGATACAAAATTAATGCACAGAAATTTCTGGCATTTTTATACACTAATGATGAAAAATCTGAGAGTGAAATTAAGAAAACACTCCCATTTACCAAGGAAACATAAAGAATAAAATATCTAGGAATAAACCTACCTAAGGAGACAAAAGACCTGTATGCAGAAAATTAGAAGACACTGATGAAAGAAATTAAAGATGATACATATAGATGGAGAGATATACCATGTTCTTGGATTAGGAGAATCAACATTGTGAAAAAGACTCTACTACCCAAAGTAATCTACATATTCCATGCAGTCCCTATCAAACTACCTCTGGCAATTTTTACAGAACTAGAGCAAAAAATTTCACAATTTGCATGGAAACACAATAGGCCCCGAATAGCCAAAGCAATCTTGATAATGAAAAATGCAGCTGGAGGAATCAGTCTCCCTGTCTTCAGACTATACTACAAAGCTGCAATAATCAAGACAGTATGGTACTGGCACAAAAACAGAATATAGATAAATGAAACAGGATAGAAAGCCCAGAGATAAACTCACACACATATGGTCACCTTATCTTTGATAAAGGAGACAAGAATATACAGTGGAGAAAAGACAGCCTCTTCAATAAGTGGTGCAGGGAAAACTGGACAGGTGCATGTAAAAGCATGAAATTAGAACATTACCTAACGCCATACACAAAAATAAACTCAAAATGGGTTAAAGACCTAAATGTAAGGCTAGACACTACCAAACTCTTAGAGGAAAACATAGGCAGAACACTTATGACATAAATCACAGCAAGATCGTTTTTCACCCACCTCCTAGAGAAAGGGAAATAAAAACAAAAATAAACAAATGGAAGCTAAGGAAACTCAAACGCTTTGCACAGCAATGAAATCATAAACAAGACCAACATACAACCCTCAGAATGGGAGAAAATGTTTGCAAATGAAGCAACTGACAAAGGATTAAACTCCAAAATTTACAAGCAGCTCATGCAACTCAAAAACAAAGAAACAAGCAACCCAATCCAAAAATGGGCAGAATACCTAAATAGACATTTCTCCAAGGAAGATATACAGATTGCCAACAAACACATGAAAGAATGCTCAACATCATTAATCTTTAGAGAGATGCAAATCAAAACTACAATGAAATATCATCTCACACCGGTCCAAATGGCCATCATCATAAAATCTAGAAACAATAAATGCTGGAGAGGATGTGGAGAAAGGGGAACACTCTTGCACTGTTGGTGGGAATGTAAATTGATACAGCCACGATGGAGAATATTATGGAGGTTCCTTAAAAAAATACAAATAGAACTACCATACATCCCAGCAATCCCACTACTGGGTATATACCCTGAGAAAACTATAATTCAAAAAGAGTCATGTACCAAAATGTTCATTGCAGCTCTATTTACAATAGCCAGTACATGGAAGCAACCTAAGTGTCCATCAACAGATGAATGGATAAAGAAGATTTGGCATATCTATTCAATGGAATATTACTCAGCCGTAAAAAGAAATGAAACTGAGTTATTTTTAGTGAGGTGGATGGACCTGGAGTCTGTCATACAGAGTGAAGTAAGTCAGAAGGAGAAAAACAAATACTGTATGGTAACACATATATATGGAATGTAAGAAAAAAAATGTCAGGAAGAGACTAGTGGTAGGATGGGAATAAAACACAGACCTACTAACGCATGCACTTGCGGATATGGGGAGGGTGAAGGGTAAGATGTGTTGAAGTGAGAGAATGCCATGGACATATATACACTACCAAATGTAGAGTGGATAGCTAGTGGGAAGCAGCCACATGGCACAGGGAGATCGGCTAGGTGGTTTGCGACTACCTAGAAGTGTGAGAGAGGGAGGGTGTTAGGGAGGGAGACTCAAGAGGGAAGAGATATGGGAACATATGTATATGTATAACTGATTCACTTTGTTGTAAAGCAGAAACTAACACACCATTTTAAAGCAATTATACTCCAATAAAGATGTTTAAAAAAAGATAGACTTAATTGATATTTATAGGACATTCCATCCAAAAACAAGAGAATACACATTTTTCTCTAGTGCTCATGGAACATTCTCCAGGATAGATCATATCTTGGGTCACAAATCTAGCCTTGGTAAATTTAAGAATATTGAAATCTTATCAAGTATCTTTTCTGACCACAACGCTATGAGACTAGATATCAATTACAGGAAAAGATTTGTAAAATGTACAAACACATGGAGGCTAAACAATACACTACTTAATAACGAAGTGATCACTGAAGAAATCAAAGAGAATGAAAAAATACTTAGAAAGAAATGACATTGGAGATACGGTGACCCGAAACCTATGGGATACAGCAAAAGGAGTTTTAAGAGGGAAGTTTATAGCAATACAATCATACCTTACAGAACAGGAGACATCTCAAATAAACAAGCTAACCTTAAACCTAAAGTAATTAGAGAAAGAAGAACAAAAATACCCCAAAGTTAGCAGAAGGAAAGAAATCATAAAGATCAGCTCAGAAATAAATGAAAAAGAAATGAAGGAAATGATAACAAAGATCAATAAAACTAAAAGCTGGTTCTCTGAGAAGATAAACAAAATTGATAAACCATTAGCCAGACTCATCAGCAAAAAAAAGGGAGAAGACTCAAATCAATAGAATTAGAAATGAAAAAGGAGAAGTAACAACTGACACTGCAGAAATACGAAAGATCATGAGAGATTACTACAAGCAACTCTATGCCAATAAAATGGACAACCTGGAAGAAATGGACAAACTCTTAGAAATGCACAACCTGCCGAGACTGATCCAGGAAGAAATGCATAATATGAGCAGACCAATCACAAGCACTGAAATTGAAACTGCGATTAAGAATCCTCCAACAAATAAAAGCCCAGGACCAGATGGCTTCACAGGACAATTCTATCAAACACTTAGAGAAGAGCTAACACCTATCCTTCTCAAACTCTTCCAAAATATAGCATAGGGAGGAGCACTCCCAAACTCATTCTATGAGGCCACCATCACCCTGATACCAAAACCAGACAAAGATGTCACAAAGAAATAAAACTACAGGCCAATATCACTGATGAACATAGATGCAAAAATCCTCAACAAAATACAAAATTTTTATATTATTCTGTTGCTTCACCATAAATGTTTCCAGTCAGATTTGTTTTTTATCTTTAATAAAGAAAATCTGTCTCAGAGCACAGGCTCATGATAGCATTGCTTATGTAACTTTGACACTATTCCAGAGGATGTCAGGATTTCCAGAATTCTAGTAGAGTATCAGATGGGTCGTGAGGATGCTAAACGCAAGATCAATCAGAAGAATAATCTACTGCATTGGACTCAATTAATATTGGGATGAGGAATAATTTTGGATCTTGTTTGGAATATTGTTGATATTTAATGTTCTATCTTCTGGATATATAAGAAACTTCTTTCTTTTTTCTTTTTATAGCCCATAGCAATTCATTAGGCTATACTTTTATAGACAGAAATAAAACTTTTTTAAGTGATATCTTTTTCTTTCTGCCTAACTCCTCCAGAATTTGAAAATTATTATTGACTAGTCTTATTTTCATGGCAATATAATTAAGTGCATAGGTTCAAGAAGAACCTGTCTTCCTTGTAACTAGTATATAATTGGAAATAGTGGTTATGTAACCAAGACATTGACTAGAATGCCATATGTGAGAATGATGCTTATATAATCAGAGATGATCAAATACTTATAGGAATCTAAGGTTGACTTTTTTGAGCTGATTCTTACAAAGCTCTCTTTGGAAAACTGGCCTGGCATCTGATTTACATGGTTCCCTGCCTTTCACATAAGAAAGGTCACTTCCTGGCAAGTCTAGGAAAGTTTTAGAGTATTTGGGGAACCATGAAAAGAAGAATTTGCCCCAATTTATAGGTACTACAGTTGAAATCTTGTAGTGAGTTATTGGTTTGGCTTTCTAGCCTCAGGAGAGTTAAAAAAACTCTAATCTGGAAATTTAGCAAAGCAAATCTAAGAAAGTTTATGCGATATAGTACCAATTCTTGTTCCAGCTATGTAAATAATTAGACTAAATCTAATGTGATAGATCAGTCTTATTTTGTGAGCAAAGATAATGTTTCTTTGAGACTATTTTGATCAAAGAGAGAGGGGTGACAGCTTTTGAGAAACATTTTCTGCTTCAGTGAAAAATGATTCATTGTTTATAGAAGGCCCTTGGGTTGTTTATAATCCAGCCATGTTTGTTGTCTTTGAGCTATTTTGCAAATCTTTGTAAATTGTAGGTAACTAATAGATATGTAAATTGAATACCTTCAGGTTCAGATTTAATTACCTTCCCTCCCGGTTGGAAAACCACTTTGCCTCCTTTTATAATTTACCTCAACATTCGTTTAATCCATATAAATCTGTGTTATATTGACTTTGCCTTTGAACAGGTTATAACGTCTGTCATGTTTCCCCACTGAATGAGTAAAATAAAATACCACTTGTTCATTTTTATATTTGTATGAGAGTCATGATTTTACCTTTTTCCAAAAATTATCTTTTGATAGATTGAATAAATTATAAATAAACCATCAAAAATGGATCAAAACTAACTTTTCACTAATATATCCTTTCAGACCTTTTGAATTTTTGTACTGCATATGCCTCTTTACTGTTCAAATGATAGAATTTCAGAATTTAAAAAATTTATAATTGCCAAAAGAATGTTTCTGTCCCCAATCCAGTAAACTTTCATACATACATACACACACATATATATGTGTGTATATATATATTTATATAAATTTAGTATATATTTAATATGATTTACTACAACAAAAATAATACAAATAAAAAGTATATATATAAAATTTTCCCTTGGTGAAGCCCATTAATTTGAAAGCAAGTTCCACTGTGGCACTTAACTGCTAACTGCTTCAGCAAGTCTCTTTAAAAGCAAGAACTCAAGGGAACATAGTAAGAGTTCTTCTAGATGTTTAGGAATAATAATTGGGCTAAACTTGTTTCCCTCTGTTTTGTCCCTTAACAGGCTAAAGAAAGTGGACTTTGTTGACCTAAAACAAAGAGCCTGCCTGTTATTTCTATAGCAAAAAGTGGGTTTATTCAGAAACAGCAAAGAATTGCAATTTAGAGTCTGCAACCATGGCTGGCCACGTGCAAGTTTGCCATGACAAGGAGAGAAAAACTCTTTTAAAGAACTGGGGGGAGAAAAGATTACTATAGTAAACACAGTCCATTGGAAGAATTGAGAGGTCGAGGTATAGTGGCTTTTCACTGGTTGAGTTATGACAATCTCTCATTGGCTGAGCTCTTGCCAGGGAAGAAGAATACATCCTTCTCCTTCTTGTTGGACTTTGCTATTGTCCTAGGATGTGAGAGCTCCCCCTTCTGTCCTCCTGATTCTATTTTAATTATGGTTCTGTTTACTAATATTCACATTTGCCCCCCTTGATCAAGGTTGTTTCCTGAAGGCTTCAATGATCAAGAGTCAGGTTTTTCCAGTTTCAGCAGCTTTTTGTCCCTCAATGCCAGGAAGGAACTTCCCTGGGTGTAGTGTTCCATGGCAGAGGGAAAGTGCACAGATTGAAACCTATTGAGGTCACATGTGAATGACAAGGAGGAGTAGGAGGGAAAACTCACAGACACTTTTTATCTAAAGCTCATATGTTATCGAGATCATAGACATTGGAGATCATCTGAAACATTATGTCATCATCAAAGATTTGGTGACAAAATTCCAACAGGCCTGGCTGGATATCTTAAGAAAGCTGTCTAATCAGATGTCATCTACTTCAATTCCAGGAAACACTTACTTTCAGGTCACCAGATGACGGGCAGTTATAATCAGGTTTGGTGCTATCTTTAGGTGTATCATGTGAATCCAAGAGTCTATTCCCCGGAGTTTGGTGACACAGAGGTTGGTTAGAAGTACCTGATATAGGTTTTTCCAGTGAGGTTGAAGAGAGTCTTTCTAGAGGTGTCTTTTCAAGTAGACAAAATCTCCAGTTTACAAGGTATGATGCTAAAGGTCTTCATCTCCTGATAGTGTACTGTGAAAAGATTGATCTACCAACGCATGATTATTTTTAATAGAAATAATTGTACATTTTCAATATTGGAGGCTAGCTCTTTTAATCAGTTGTGGGTCAAAAGAGGCAGGAGCCAAGTGCATTGGGCAGCATGTGACTATCTCACAGGGTCAGAGTTTATGAGTTCCAAAAGGCATGGATCTAAGATTTAGAAAGACCAACGGCAATGTTTTTGGCCAAAGTATTTGGAAGGTCTCTACTAATTTTGCCAATTGAGTTTTAATAATGCTGTTACTGCATTCAATTAAACCAGATGATTGAGAGTAGTAAGTATGTGAAAGTGTTGTAAAGACTGGCCAAACAGCACAGACTTGTTGAAGTACCTGACCAGTCAGATAGGTTCTTCAATCATTATGAAGTTCTTGAGGAGTTCCCCAGGAGGGACAATCTTTTTCAAAAGGAATTTAACCTCAGAAGAGGCAGTAGCCTATCTGCAAAGAAGGCTTAATTAAGTCCTGTCTGAAAATATATAGACCATGACTAAAACTCATTTATATCCATTAGATGGAGGAAGTTGTATGAAATCCACTTACCAGACCTCAAATGACCCATTAGGCAGTTTAAAATTTCCGGGAGCAGTATGAACAGGCTGCCCTGGGTTGTACTTCAAACAAGTGGAACAAGTGAGGTAGGCACATTTTGTGGCCTTGTTAATGTTTCCCCACCAATACTGATTCATGAATGCTATCATTTTGTCAGCAGACCAATGGTTTAATGCATGTACAGTGGTGAGGAGTGGAAATTTTAGAGTCTCTGGTGGGATTGGGTTATTATTTTGTCCAAACCAGAGATTTCCCTTTTTATTCAACCAAAAATTGTTGAATTTCCAATCTTGTTTTTCCTTTTCTAAGGTCAATTGTTGGGCTTCTATAGTCATTTTTTTGAAGTTATCATTTGAGAAAATATCACTTTGGACCATAACAGAGGTTTGGCTGCTGTTTGTTCCTTTAAGAGCAGCATTTCTTGTAGAAATGTCAGCAAGGTGATTTCCTTTAGCCTCCAGACAGTCAAGTTTAGAATGCCCCAAAATCTGAATAACTGTGAAGATGGCAGATAAAAGTATTGCATCCAATAATTCCTGAACAGAGGGGCTATTTTTAAGCGTGTTTTCATTGGAATTAAGGAAGCCATGTTGCTTCCATAACACTCCAAAATCATTAATTACTCCAAAAGAATATCTACTATCAGAATAAATATTGGTAGTTTTGCCTTGGCTAAAGTACAAGCCTGTGTACAAGTGTATAATTCAGTCTGTTGGGCCAAAGTAGCCGTAAGTAAAGTTCTGCCTCAATAATATAAAAAAAGTTGCAAATAGCATACCCAGCACGATATTTGCCATTGCCACCTTTTAAATAAGAACCATCAGTGAACCATCAGAAGTCAGGATTACTCAAAGAAGTTCCCTGCAGCTTATCACTAGGAGTCAGGAGATGATGTGTCAGCATTAAGCAGTTGTGAGGGACTTTGTTGGTGATGGAGGGGAGAAGAGTAGCAGGGTTAAGGTTATTGCAACATGAAAGAGTTATGTGAGGAGCAGTTAACTTAAGGCCTTCAAAATAGGAGGTGAGATGGCTGACAGAGGAATGTTGAGTGTAATGAGAATTCAGGAGGGCTTCTACTGCAAGAAGTATAAAAATGGCTAAAGAGGATTACTTTTATGGTGGCCTCAGTCAAAAGGGCAGTGGCAGTAATGGCTCTAAAGGAAGGGGGTATCCCTGTGCCACATGGTCTAGTTGCTAGATATAATACTCTATGGGTAATGGTGGTCCCTTTGTTTTTGGGTAAGTATCTCAAGGGCATTCCCTTCTTTTTCGTATACAAAAAGGAGAAAGAGAATCTGATAATTGGGAAGCCCAAGGGTAGGTGGGTATATTAAACTCTCCTTTAAGGCCTTAAAGGCTATGTCGTCCAGTATTTCCCATAAAATTGGGTCAGTGTTTTTGTTCTTTAGTAAAGCATAAAGAGGTTTGGCCATAACAGAGAAATTTGAAATCCAATTTTGGTAATAATCAACTAGCCCAAGGAAACCTCATAGTTGGTGCTTAGTTTTGGGTTTTGGGAAACCTTGGACTCCATGAAGTCTATCTAAATTTAGGTGTAGGTGTAGCCCTTGTTCTGATATCAGATACACTAAATATCAAACCTTGGTTGGGGGAAACTGCAATTTTTCTTTGGTGATCTTATGTCCCTTTAAGACATACCTTTAGTAAGGGGATCCTGTGTTCTTGTGAGGAGGCTTGAGAAGGAGAGCAAGGAAGAAAATGATCCAGATATTGCAACAAAGTAGAACCTGTAGGGAACTTTATATAATCCAGATCATTCATCAAGATTAGTGAGAAATAAGAAGGACCCTCAGTAAAACCCTGAGGCATTACTGTCCAAGTGAATTGTTTTTCTTCCCAAGTGAAAGCAAAAAGTATTGGCTAGCTTCAACTGGAATACAAGAATGTCTTCCATAAATCAGTTGCAGTAAAGAAATTACATGTGGTGGGAATGAATGTTAAGTATGAGGATTCATAACAACAGGGTGTTGAATGATAACAATCCTTTTTTTTATTGTTCTGAAGTCCTAGATAAACCTCTACCCTTTATGCTTTCTCACTGGTAAAATAGGAGTATTATAGGGGTTAGTACCAGAGATAATGTGACCTTGAGCCTTGTAATCTTCTATTATGTGCTTTATACCTTGAAGTGACTTGTTTACTTATAGGGTATTGATTAATTCTGGGGAGAGCTTTTGTGGGATCTATTTGAATCTTGATGGAAGGTGATTTTGCCCATAAAGAGCATGGTAGTTGATTCAATAGGGATAAATAATCAGTGTTTCTAAAATCAGATCTAGTATCATCGGAGATGAAACAAATATAATATTTCAAAGAACATTTTAATTCACCTGGTTGGCTGCTTTGATGACTACTGTCAAATTCTAGAATTATTTCTCCCTTTCAGGAGAAGGAATTCTGGCATGTTACTTCTCTAAGAAATCTTGGCCTAATAAATGGATAGAGGTGAGGCAGGTGCTGCTTTATGTTAGTGGGCTGAACACTGAAAGTGTGGCTTCAGTGTCAATTAGGACTGGAAGAGATTTATCCACAAACTGGAGAAATACTTCTCCAAGTTGATGAGGAGGGAAGATTGGGAAGAGCTCCTGTAGTGCCTCAGTGTCCCATCATTGAGAATTAGGAGGATGTTGGAAAGCTGGTTAGAGGCTGAAGGTGCCTAAAGCACTTACATTTTTAGCAATCTATTTTCCAATGTCTTGGCTCTTTGCAATAATAGCATAAACTAGGAAGGATTTTGGTTTGTTTGGGAGCCTTCATTTGATGGATATGAGGAGTAAGAATTTTGACTGTCTTCCTTTACATGACACATCTAGAGTACAATAGAGCTGGTTTGCAAGATTAACTAAATCTGGAGTGGACATAGTTTCCCATTCCATCCTGGTCCTTTTACATTAGATGGGAAAGATCCATTTTAGCACATTAATAAACATAGAGTTAAAAGATACCAAGGTTGAATCAACATCTGAAGGAAGACCGGAATTTTCTTTAAAAACAATCTGAAGTCAATTGTAATAGTCACAAACAGATTTTTGTGTGCAAACCTGAAATTTTGTTCCAATCAATAGGCCTTGGAGAAGCCCTAGGTATGGCCCAATGAAGTCACCTAGTGATTGCCCAAGTCTGGTCTCCAGTTGTAATTCTAGAGACCTTTCAGGATTTTCACAATTAGGGGTTTTCATCCAATGTTGAGCCTGGCCTTCCCTAACAAGCATATGAACTAGCTAATGTAAGTCAGAAAAACCAGGTTGATAAGTTTGAGTGACTATATTAAATTCCTCGGCAAATCTGTGAGGATCTTTGGTTACTTAAGAGCATCTTTGCAGTTCAGCTATAATCCACGGAATATAAGAAATTAAGGATTTAGCTCCTGTGTCCTCAGAAGGCTTAATTTTAAAGAGACAAGTCTGATTGGTTCAGAGAAAAAGTGTAGGTGGGGGGAGAATTTCAGGGAAAGAGGAAAATTTGGTGAGAGAACTAGCATGAAGGAACTAAGGGCATAGAGGAAGTACTGGCGATATAGAAAGGAAGGAGGCAGGGCCTGAGCACGAGCAGCTGTGGGAGAGGATGAAGATGGAGCCAGATTTGGAGCATGAGGTAAAGGAGCTGGGGAGGAGGAGCATGAAGCTTTGGAAGCTACCTTAACTTTCTTTAACAATTTATTTGCCTCAGTTAATCTTAAAACCTCCTTTTTCAGAGGGAAGTTTTGGCCCTGATAATGTTTGGAAGCCGCAAAATACCAAAGAAATATGCATACATTTCAATTTTGGAAATTTTAGAGCTATGGTTGCCCAATTCAATTTTAAGGATAGTAAGTTTGGGGATTTCAAAAGCTCCCCAAAATGGCTTTTGATGTTCTAAATTTCTTTTGGTTAGGTCTGTCCATTTAGTTATAAATGTACATGAGAAAGGACTATGGTTTTAAACATAAAATTGGCCAGGGTCCCTGTAAAGGGAGGGTGCCCTCAAAATATTTAGATAACTGGGATCTCATTTCTCACAAGTTTTTCTTTGTTGTAGAGTAAAATAATAATTTTCAACAGCCTAAACAGATAAAGCAGCTGGAACAGCTTGGAACTCAAACAGCTAAAATAGCTCAAACAGCTTAAACAGCTCACACAGCATGCAGGTCTAATACTAGCTAGTTCTAAGGGAACTAGTCCCCAAGGACTCAGGCCGAAGGTTACACAGCAGAGTTGAAATGGAACAGCCCAATTTTGGAAGAGTCAGGCTGAAGGCTTAAAAGAGCAGTTCTAGTAGAAAAGTCCCTATTCCAAAAGGAATGAGGTAAAGGCTAGCCAGTTCCAGGAGGACCATACCCTGTTCCAAAATGAATCAGGTCAATGGCTAGCATAGTTCCAGTTGGAAGAGCCTTTTCTTTAATCAATATTTTTTACTGAAGTTTAGTTGATTTAAAACATTGTGTTAATTTCTGCTGTACAGCAAAGTAATTCAGCTGTATATATATATATATATATATATATTTTTTTAACATTATTTTTATATTCTTTCCCATTATGGTTAATCATAGGATATTGAATATAGTTCTCTGTGCTATATAGTAGGACCTTGTGGTTTAGGCATTCTATACATAAAAGCTTACATATATTAAACAGGATGGACTTAATTGATATTTATAAGACATTCCATCCAAAACCAACAAAATACACATTTTTCTCAAGTGCTCATGGAACATTCCAAGGATAGATCATATCTTGGGTCACAAATCTAGCCTTGGTAAATTTAAGAAAATTGAAATAGTATCAAGTATCTTTTCTGACCCCAACGCTATGAGACTAGATATCAATTACAGGAAAAGATCTGTAAAAAATACAAACATATGGAGGCTAAAAATACACTACTTAATAACGAAGTGATCACTGAAGAAATCAAAGAGGAAATGAAAAAAATACCTAGAAACAAATGACAATGGAGATATGATGACCCAAAACCTATGGGATGCAGCAAAAGCAGTTCTAAGAGGGAAGTTTATAGCAATACAATTCTACCTTAAGAAACAGGAAACATCTCGAATAAACAACCTAACCATGCACCTAAAGCAATTAGAGAAAGAAGAACAAAAAAACCCCAAATTTAGAAGAAGGAAAGAAATCATAAAGATCAGATCAGAAATAAATGAAAAAGAAATGAAGGAAACGATAGCAAAGATCAATGAAACTAAAAGCTAGTTCTTTGAGAAGATAACATTATAAACCATTAGCCAAACTCATCAAGAAAAAAAAGGGAGAAGACTCAAATCAATAGAATTAGAAATGAAAAAGGAGAAGCAACAACTGACACTGCAGAAATACAAAAAATTATTAGAGATTACAACAAGCAACTCTATGCCAAAAAAATGGACAACCTGGAAGAAATGGACAAATTCTTATAAAGGCACAACCTGCCGAGACTGAACCAGGAAGAAATAGAAAATATGAACAGACCAATCACAAGCACTGAAATTGAAACTGTGAATAAAAATCTTCCAACAAACAAAAGCCCAGCACTAGATGGCTACACAGGCGAATTCTATCGAACATTTAGAGAAGAGCTAACACCTATCCTTCTCAAACTCTTGCAAAAGAGAGCAGAGGGAGGAACACTCCCAAACTCATTCTATGAGGCCACCATCACCCTGATACCAAAACCAGGCAAAGACGTCACAAAGAAAAAAACTACAGGCCAATATCACTGATGAATATAGATGCAAGAGTCCTCAACAAAATACTAGCAAACAGAATCCAACAGCACATTAAAAGGATCATACATCATGACCAAGTGGGGTTTATTCCAGGAATGCAAGGATTCTTCAATATATGCAAATCAGTCAACGTGATACACCATATCAACAAACTGAAGGAGAAAAACCATATGATCATCTCAATAGATGCAGAGAAAGCTTTTGACAAACATGATAAAGGCCGTAGATGACAAACCCACAGCCAACATCGTCCTCAATGGTGAAAAACTGAAACCATTTCCACTAAGATCAGGAACAAGACAATGTTGCCCACACTCACCACTATTATTCAACATAGTTTTGGAAGTCCTAGCCAGAGCAATTACAGAAGAAAAGGAAATAAATGGAATCCAATTTGGAAAAGAAGAAGAAAAACTGTCACTGTTTGCAGATGACATGATACTATACATAGAGAATCCTAAAGATGCTACCAGAAAACTACTAGAGCTAATCAATGAATTTGGTAAAGTAGCAGGATACAAAATTAATGCACAGAAATCTCTGGCATTCCTATACACTAATGATGAAAAATCTGAGAGTGAAATTAAGAAAACACTCCCTTTTACCATTGCAACAAAAAGAATAAAATATCTAGGAATAAACCTACCTAAGGAGACAAAAGACATGTATGCAGAAAATTATAAGATACTGATGAAAGAAATTATAGACGATACAGATAGATGCAGAAACATACCATGTTTTTGGATTGGAAGAATCAACATTGTGAAAATGATTCTACTACCCAAAGCAATCTACAGATTTAATGCAATCCCTATCAAACTACAACTGGCATTTTACACAGAACTAGACCAAAAAATTTCACAATTTGTATGGAAACACAAAAGACCCCGAATAGCCAAAGCAATCTTGAAAATGAAAAATGGAGCTGGAGGAATCCGGCTCCCTGACTTCAGACTATACTACAAAGCTACATTAATCAAGACACTATGGTACTAGCACAAAAACAGATATATAGATCAATGGAACAGGATAGAAAGCCCAGAGATAAATTCACGCACATATGGTCACCTTATCTTTGATAAAGGAGGCAAGAATATACAGTGGAGAAAAGACAGCCTCTTCAATAAGTGGTGCTGGGAATACTGGACAGGCACATGTAAAAGTACGAAATTAGAACACTCCCTAACACCATATACAAAAATAAACTCAGAATGGATTAATGACCTAAACGTAAGGCCAGACACTATCAAACTCCGAGAGGAAAATATAGGCAGAACACTCTATGACAGCAAGATCCTTTTTGACCCACCTCCTAGAGAAATGGAAATAAAAACAAAAATAAACAAACTGAACCTAATGAAACTGAAAAGCTTTTGCACAGCAAAGGAAACCATAAAGAAGACCAAAAGACAACCTTCAGAATGGGAGAAAATATTTGCCAATGAAGCAACTGACGAAGGATTAATCTCCAAAATTTACAAGCACCTCATGCAGCTCAATATCAAGAAAACAAATAACCAAATCAAAAAATGGGCCAAAAACCTAAATAGACATTTCTCCAAAGAAGATATACAGATTGCCAAAAAACACGTGAAAGAATGCTCAACATCATTAATCATTAGAGAAATGCAAGTCAAAACTACAATGAGATATCAACTCACACTGGTCAGAATGGCCATCATCAAAAAATCTAGAAACAATAAATGCTGGAGAGGGTGTGGAGAAAAGGGAACCCTCTTGCCCTGTTGGTGGGAATGTAAATTGATACAGCCACTATAGAAAACAGTATGGAGGTTCCTTTAAAAAACTACAAATAGAACTACCATACGACCCAGCAATCCCACTACTGGGCATATACCCTGAGACAACCATAATTCAAAAAGAGTCATACCAAAATGTTCATTGCAGCTCTATTTACAATAGCTAGTACATGGAAGCAACCTAAGTGTCCATCGACAGATGAATGCATAAAGAAGATGTGGCACATATATACAATGGAATATTACTCAGCCATAGAAAGAAACGAAATTGAGTTATTTGTAGTGAGGTGGATGGACCTAGAGTCTGTCATACAGAGTGAAGTAAGTCAGAAAGAGAAAAAGAAATACCGTATGCTAACACATATATATGGAATCTAAGAGAAAAAAAAAGGTCATGAACAACCTAGCAGCAAGACGGGAATAAAGACATAGACCTACTAGAGAATGGACTTGAGGATATGGGGAGGGGGAAGGGTAAGCTCTGACAAAGTGATAGAGTGGCATGGACATATATAGACTACCAAACGTAAAATAGATAGCTAGTGGGAAGCAGCCGCATAGCACAGGGAGATCAGCTCTGTGCTTTGTGACCACCTAGAGGGTTGGGATTAGGTGGGTGGGAGGGAGGGAGATGCATGAGGGAAGGGATATGGCAACATATGTATATGTATAACTGATTCATTTTGTTATGAAGCAGAAACTAACACACCATTGTCAAGCTATCATACTCCAATATATATGTTAAAAAAATTCTAAATGCTGAGAGAGAATAAACACATAGCACCTATTATATACAACAGGTGCTTTCCACATAGATTTTCCCTTGAATTTTATAGCAATCTTTAAAGCCAATATTATTCCTATTTTACAGGTGAGGAGAAAGAAGCTATGAAATAACTTGTTTATGGTAGTAAAATAATGTGTGAAGTTGACCAAGTTTAGGCCCTTTATGTGCTCCTCTCCGTTATGCACCCAGATCTGTCCCTACCAGACTAATATCTTTAAGTGCATTAACCCTATTCTGTTTCTCAGTGTTTCTGCGAATGATTTCCCCTGGACTTGGGTGTGGGAACAACTGATTCCATGATTTATTTGGTCATTTGAGAGCTCCTCATCCTAAAGTGGGTGTGGCCAGTTGCTTTTCGTTTTTATAGTCACAGAGGCTAGTGAAGCTGGGAGTGGTGACAACATGGGGGCAGGGAGGCTGATGAACTGAGTTCCAAGTTTCAAATGCACGTTTGTTATCCCCTATTTTCAAAAGCTCCTCCGTGAGTGTACAGTGTGACCTTAGCAGTACTGTCGACAGTGACAGTGGCGCTACGGTTATTGCCAGTATTAAATTCAACAACTAGAAACGCGTAGAAGTCGTCTCAGCCTCGTTCCAGGTGCCTACTGCGGCCATTGGTTCTGGGACGAGGGGGGCTTATCTAAGCCTTCTCCCATAAAGCTTTAGTTGGCTGCTGCCACTGCCCCAGGCTCCACCGCGTGCGCGGCTGAGCAGCCCCTCCTCGCCCTCTTCCTTCAGTCCTTGCTAAAGAAACCCAGCTCAACACCAGCAAAACTACCCCCATCGCTGCCAAGGACTAGGAAGCTGGAAACTTCGAGCCCTAATTTGGCCTTGCCCACACTGAACCCCTCTCTCTCCCTACCACCCCTGTTGAACCCTGCATATCTTCCCCTACCCCGACCCCGTCGTGTTGTTGCTGAACCTGAATCCCACCATGTTGTCATTCCTGACCCCGGCCCTGACACCCGCTGCCATCAGTCTTTTGGTCCCTGTAGCTGTCTTTGCTGCCACTGTCACTTTCCCAGTGGAGTCAGTATTCAAAGATTTGGAAAGCGAACTCCTCAAATCCGCAGAACGAGTCCGGCTTTGGCAGAATGTCCTATTAGGTAATTTTGATGTCCTACAAAAAAGATCTCATATTTAGACTGTCTTTACAATGCTATGGGTACCATTTGGCCTTCCTGCCTTCATGGCAGGAAGATTTGTCTGTGCTAGTGAAGTAACTTGCACTTTTAGATAACTTATAAGTGCTCTACAAAGCAAGCTATTTGCTTGATTCAGTATCAGGAAAGAAAAAAAACATGTTAGGTAAGTATTATATTATTTAAAGAAAATATGAATTTCTGTTTCAAAGATGTAATGGCAGAAGAGTTGCCTGAAATTGGCCACAAGCTGTTGAAGCCTTTTCACAAAAACGATTCTAAAAGTGACACAGAAGTTGGAGAAAAGTGATTACTAGCGTCCTTCAAACTGATTCCCCCCCCAATCAAGTACATAATTTTGAAGCATATTTAGCAGAAGGGATAACAGTTAAAAGGCAGTTTGCCTACTGATACAGAAGAACTGTGGGTTCTTGAAGAATTAGAGAAAGGAAGATTTGATAGCTAAGTTTGATAGAAATCCTCATACTGTGTTTAAAAATGAAGAAGAGGATTAAATCTCTTAAAAGGAGAAAGGCAGAGAAAAGAGGCATGTAGACTTTACGTAAAATAACCGATTTTCTTATTCAGACAGTTCTCAAATTGAGGCTACAAATGTAGGGTGCAGGATCAATGGATGATGACACTAGATTAGATTAACATAATCCTGTGCCATCCATATATTTTTCTCATTCTGCTCAACCTGAAAGTTTGGGTTCAAATAAATACAGGAAAAAATATCACTTACAAATTCAATGAGAAGGCAGAGGCAAGCAAGCATAAGGGAAAAAAAAATCTGTATTAACTATATACCAGGTCTGACAAATACCAAAGCAGCTACTGACATTTACAAAGATTTCATTTATGTGGTGAATGGTGAACATAACCCCACTTCCCTTAAACTGATTTTGAAGACTCCCAAAGGAAAGAATGGTTACAACAGTGCAAGCACTGCTGCTGGCATCAGTGAAAAAGGATGACCTCTGGAGAGCAGTAACCATGAAGAAGTCACTTTAAGTACGATGATAGTGGTGAAGAGGAAAAGCAAGAGCAAGAAATTCTTCCAAAGGAAGATCTGCCTTCATCTGAATCATCCGAGATACCTGAAAAAGTGAAGTGTCATGCCCAGCCACTGCTTTTTCCAACTAGAACAGAAAGAAGGTTCAGGAAAAATGGAATAGAGGGTTTCAAAGCTTAAAGGTGCAAAGTTGCAGGAGAAAATTCAGGTTCAGTTCTGAAAATACAAGTCTGTGTTTTTGGAAAAATTAAAGAATGGACATATTACATTATTAGAAATGTAGTTTGTGATAAAATTAGTTTTGTTAATTTCACAATGGGCTCTTTCACTTATGTGTTAATTTTGAATAAAAAAGAGAAACAAATTTTGAATACTTATAGCCAGAATATTTTATTAATTCCAAGGTATTCTGTTAACTTTGTTTGCCTAATGATACAGAAATAGCATCTACAATTATTTTTTCAAAGAATATTGTTTAAATGTTGATTTTGCAACTCAACCTTAATATACAGTTTTGCATGAGCTATAATATACCATTACAAAAAATGTAAACTTTTCAACTGATTTACAACTCTTTTGAATTTATTTCTTTTGTATTTTACAGGCATTTTTGTATCTCCATTATTGAAGGTTTTGCAACTAAATGCATACTTAAAAATCTAATATATTTTCTCCTGGATATTTCTTTAACGATATACTAACATAAAAGGCAGAAAGCAATGCTTAAATCTGATAAAGGAAACTACTTGTATGGAAAAGATGTTAAAAAGAATTTTGAAGTTAGAAAGCCAAATGCTGAAATGCTTATTATTGTTTGTTTTTATTTTTAGTAAACATTACTTATACCTCCTAGTTCTTAATAGCCCACAAGACAAACACCTAAGTAGTACAGGAAAGACCTCTTGCCTACCTTTCTTGTGACTCTTGTCCCTAACATAACTAAGCCGCATTGAACTTCCTACCATTTCCCCAAACACTGCATTTTCTTTGTTCACACTGTTGCTTCTGTAATGTCTTTTCTCTAGTTTATATGCCGATCAAATCCTTATTTATTCTTCAAACTAGCTCAAAAGGTATTTCCTTTACAATGCCTTTCCTAGGAAAAAATATCTCCCCATTTTCATGGCAACCTTGTACATCTATTTCATTACATTTATATTACAAATATCTGTTTATATGTCTGTCTCCCACTAAACTCAGCACCTAAGATGGACCTTGACACACTGATATTTCTTCAATAAAGGTTTGATAACTGAAAGAATGGAAAGCAGTTTTGTCATCAAAAGGCTTGGGGTTAATACAGGCTCAATTCAAGGGCTTTCAATATCCAAACTAAAAGTAGCTGCTTGGAATTATTTGTCAGTACTGGAGTTGGATGGCAACAGAACAAGCCTGAGAAGTCCAGGATCAGAAAGAGAAAAGTAAGGCCCTGAAGGGTAAAATGGATCACCAAAAAGGTTATATAGCTGATGAATGGTAGAAGGGGGACATTTGAATCTTCAGGTTTTGGACATCAAACCCAGTTCTCTTTAAGCATATACACCTTCATATGGCATTTGAGGCTCTCGAAGGCCTGGATCCATCCTGCATTTGAGGCTTTATACTCCACCATTTGCTTTCATGGGTCAGCATACTCTCCAGTAAACAGAATTCCTTTTTTCATTAAATATGCCCTTCCCTCCTTAACTTCCATGCCGTTGTTCCTAGGATTTCCTACCTGTGCTCAAAATGCAGAACAACTGCCACTGGCCTTATGCAACTTTCCATGCTTTTGCCTCCTCTGTATCCACTTTATTTAATACTTTATTTAATACCATCCTTGTAGCAGTAGTTAAATATAGGCTTGGCACTTACCAGGTGGGGTAAGCTTAGGGATTAATGAGGGCCAATCAAGGCATAGGTAGGCACAGTAAGGATGGCAGTGTTCCAGAAATGGAGCAATGGTTGTTCAAAGGTCAAAGAGGGAGGTCATCACATCTGGCTGGCTCATGCACTGTTGAATGCTCTCCCTCCTAGCGGAGGCTAAGGCACGAGTCTCCTTCTGAAAGCGGCGGTGTCCCTCCTCAGTAAGCCTCCAGAGTCCAGACCTTGTCCTTGCATTTGTCTCATCCTGAAGGCTGACTGGCGCCTTCTCAAAGCTGCCCAGGAAGCAGAGGTTGTGGCGGATGTTGTTCTTCCAGCCGCCTGGAGCTGTCCAGAAAAAGGGGAAATGCTGTTGTGTGAAACTGTAGATCTCTTGCACATTGAGGCCACATGGGGGGCTGTTTCTTAGTGCCAGAGCAATTAGGTGACTGTAACTGAGGGGCGGCCGGGGCCAGGACATCCTCTCCTGGCTGCCGCCTTGCCATAGCTTCTGGCTCTGGAAGCACTCCCCTTTGTTTGGGGATTGGAGGGCCACAGAGGAGTTGTTATCTTGTTCCTCAGTCTCCTCTTCTGTGAGCTCCCAGTCACTGGGGAAAGAGGTGAACCGCTTCTGTGAGGGAGACTGCTTGCTGCAGGAAGATGGCAGGGACTCCATCACTGTGGCCTCTGAGTAGTTAGACACTTCATCCTTTGGGAGTAGCTGAGGGGAAGGATGTATGCTTGCCAGATCCTTTTTCTTACTGGGCTTTGGGGCCTCCTGGCTGCCAAGGGGGCACACAATGTTGGGATTCACCCACATCCACAGGTTGGGTTCAGAGTTAGGACTATCTTTTTCAGGACTGGGTCTCCTCTCTTGAGGTGCTTTTGTGGTCTCCATTACTCCGAGTCTGTATTTGGCAAGGTTCTGCTCAGCTAAGTGGTACTGGTCTGTGGTGCAAGGCAGGAAGAACTCATTTCCCATGTCCCAGTCCAGCAGCCCTGGGACCTGGCCATGGTGACTGTACCAGAACTCAGGATTTTTTAGTTTTAGATCCATCTGTAGTGGAGAGATAGGTGGAGAGAGACTTCCAAAAGGACAGAGGTCTCTGAGACACTTCTCAAAGCCCTCGTTGAGCCACCGTTTTTTTTAATAAGCAGATATTCATTTTTAATTATTATTTATTTATTTTTGGATGCGTTGGATCTTCATTTCTGTGCAAGGGCTTTCTCCAGTTGCGGCAAGCGGGGGCCACTCTTCACCGCGGTGTGCGGGTCTCTCACTATCGTGACCTCTCTTGTTGAGGAGCACAGGCTCTAGATGCGCAGGCTCAGTAGTTGTGGCTCACGGGCCTAGTTGCTCCACGGCATGTGGGATCCTCCCAGACCAGGACTCGAACCCATGTCCCCTGCATCGGCAGGCAGACTGTCAACCACTGCACCACCACGGAAGCCCCAAGCCACCGGTTTTGATGCAGTTATCTCACCTAGAGAGTTTATCAGAAGGCCGGATAGAAGTACTGGAAAAAGGGGCACCAATGTCTCATTGATTAATGGTTAGAATTGGAGAAACCACAGTGTTCTGGAACAGAACTCAAAACAAAGAAGTAACTAAAAAAGAGCTTTTTGGCAGGAAAACAGTTCAAGGTGGAATTCCTGAGCTTTCACTGGAAGCAGGGAGTCCCCATATGAGGACCCACAAATTTTGAACTATGTGTAAACTAAGGTGACTTGTATACCAGGTGCTTGTCTGGCATATCTTTCAATTCTTGCTGAGTTCATTTAATGAAGGAACAAACACGTGCACAGATCAAATTATATTTTGAGTCATTCTTAAATGTTTTTAAAAATCATTTCATGTTTAAAGTGCCTTTTGTCGAGTGCTTTAACATAGATGATCTCAACTGATTCTCATGACAGTCCTGTAAGATAACATAGTGGGTATTATTAACCCCATGTTACAGATAAGGGAACTGAGATCTACATAATAATTAAGACTACATATCTAAGTAAGTCGCAGAGCTAGATCCACAGCCTATGTCTTCTGACCCTTTCATTACACCCACTTAATCACATTCAAATTACTAAATAAAGGAAGCAGCAATATGTATAACCTGAGTTTTAGAGTAAGATGGTATCTATCAGAAGATAATCTCTGTTAGTCTCAAATCCATGCTAGAGATAAACTGTGCCATTTTCAATCTTATTTTGGGAAACAGCTGACTTCCCTCTCTCAGGTCACTTTCTCAGGAACTGAGTGCTGAACTGTACTGTGAAGACAGTAGGCTCAAAGTTTAGCTATGACATGCAAGTTCCTAAAAGCTCCAGAGTTTGACTTTCCAGTAAGTTCATCCCAAGGGCATTCTTAGGAAAAACAAAATGGGACAGTTTAATTTAACTGAGTCTGCACAAAATCCATGTATAAAGCATGTGATTTTATTAAAACCATCACATAGAACTATACCTCAATAATATCCAGCAAATATCAATGGGAGCTCTTGGGGGACACACTAATCCCCCTATTGTTTCCTCCCCACTCCTGTCCTATTCTACCCCAAATCATCCTCCATCCTCCAGACAGCCAGATTGATCTTTCTACTGTATAAATATAAAAATTAATAATAATAACAACATCAACTGCTAATACTTATTGAATTCTCTAAGTATTATATGTGATTTAACTCATTAATCCTCAAAACAATCCTATGAAATAGGTACTCTTGTTATTCTCCCTTTAAAAGGAAACAATAGGGCTTCCCTAGTGGCGCAGCGGTTGCGCGTCCGCCTGCCGATGCAGGGGAACTGGGTTCGCGCCCCGGTCTGGGAGGATCCCACGTGCCGCGGAGCGGCTGGGCCCGT
>NC_041234.1:35912249-35968325 GCF_002837175.3 Physeter macrocephalus | reverse complement strand
TGGGCCCGTGAGCCATGGCCGCTGAGCCTGCGCGTCCGGAGCCTGTCCTCCGCAACGGGAAAGGCCGCAGCAGAGGGAGGCCGGCATACCACAAAAAAAAAAAAAAAAAAAAAAAAAAAATAAAAGGAAACAATATAAGATAAAAAAATCTTAAGTCACACAGATAGTAAAAGTCAGAGCTGAGTTTCAAATCCAGGTAGCCTGACAGTGCTTTTACTCACTATACTATAATCTCTTTTGTTTCTCTACTCCAACATAAAATCCTATGACTTAATGCAGCATAAAAGGCCTTCCAGAATCCCACTTCTGTTTACCTTTCCAGGCTAATTAATCACCTCAGCTTCCTTCCTTCATAATCACCTCCCAGAAACACTGAACTTCTGGGATTTTCACCACACCTACCCCCATCTTTTGTCTATGTCCCTTTGCTCAAGTCGCCACCTCTACTTGGAGTGGTCTACTCCCAATTGCCTTGGCTTGGCTGATCCCTACTCATCTTTTAAGAGTCAGGGATGCTTTCTCTGATAAAAATGCTGCTTCCACCTCCCCATAGGGAATTAATGGATCCCCTTTCCAGTTGGGAACTGACCAGGGCAAAGCAGGGGATTAATCCTGAAATATTCAGTTTATTATGACAACCCCAGAGAGCCTGGCAGCATCTTAGCTCTTAGTAGTTCTTTATCCCATAAGTAAGGCCTCTAGTGTTGTACAATTTCTCTTCCATCCTCACCAGGGAACACAGTCCAATCTTAAGACTAGTAAAACTAGGTCATCACTGTGTATTTTATTTCTTTAAGCCTCATTAAAACATTTAATATGTAGGTATTGAGAATCTACCATGTTACAAACAGTATGTAATATGTCTGGCAGATGAATAAGACACAACTCAAGAGGATATCACAGCTAAATAGAGGAAGACAAACAAGTAAAGAGAAAAAACACAGTGTGATGAGTGCTAGACTTTATACTAGGAGAGCATAGAGAGAGAAAACCTAACCCAAATGATAGGAATTAGAAGGGCTCCCCATAGGAGGAGTTGCTTGAGCTAAGGCTTAAAAGGTATGTTACACAGGGACAGAGACATGGGGAATAGGCTAGCACATGCCAACCAAGGACTTGGTACCTTGTCTCTTAAGTGTGCTCCAGAAAAAGAGGTCAGAGCATTTTGCATACGCTGTGGAAAAAATTAATTCATACTTGTGGGTATCCTGTTTTCTAGGCTCTTACCCTAGAAATGTTGATACAGGCAAAATGTTAGTGATTGATGAAACTGCATCATACGCAAAGTAGGGTACACACACACACACACACACACACACACACATTAATGGCCCAACAACAGCAGCAGTAGAAGTAGCACGTTTGCCTGCCATCAATTTTCAAAAGCATTCCTGCGCCCAGACTTTGGTCTCCACTAAAAGAAGTGGTAAAGAAGGTAGTTGATACATGTTTGGGGGTAGGAAAAAAATCAGATATATCTAAAAAATAAATCCTCTTGTTACAAAGAAGAATGCTTTCAAGCACCCCAGAGGCAGTGTTAAAAGGATGGACAGTCAAATTAAAGGGGTTTCTGCTACCAAACTGTGACTTTTTGATGCATATATTATGATTAATTAAAACTGGTTTAGTCTTTAAAGGGCTATGAGTACATAATGATACCCAAATTTTTAAAAGAGGTAATTGTAATAAAAAAGAGCAAATATTTAAGTTTTCTTGCTTTTACATAAGAAACTCTTAAAATGCATGCGTGATTTTTTTTTTCATTTTAAGTATATGTCTATTTATAAAGTATAGATATGTACTTGTTTCTTTTGGAGGGTAGACAGGAAAGAATACATAAGAAAAAATGAGGTAGACAGGAAAGAATACATAAGAAAAAATGAGTAAGCCATATGTTGTTCTAGAAAAACAGGTACCATACTAATGGGTAGTGTGTTTGTTTGTATGCTGCCTGAGCTGTTTTCCAAACCATGCACCCTGGTCCTTGGGCTGTGTAAATCCATAGCAAGTACCTCTTTCTAATTCATACAGAGGAGCCATCCAGTCACCATGTGCCCACAAATTATATCTTGTCAGAGACAGCATCTTTTTTATAATTCACACATAGACAAGCAGTCATGTATACCAAGAACTGGTAAGACAGATTAATCTAGCCCTGATGGTCAAACATAATAATAGGTCCAATAGGGTATTGAAATATGATTAACAATATAATGTTAAGAAGAGAACTACCTAGGAAGATTTAATCCATCATCTCCTAGGAGATGGATCCTCTAAAAAGACTTACTAATTATAATAAATTCAAATAAAAATATATAAACCTTAATAGTACTAAGAGACCAGATAAATATAGCAAAAAGACAGAATAACGTGTACTTCCAACATGCAAACATTAAAGAATGCTTCATTTTGTTAAAGACAAGTCACCCCCCAAATAACTCTAGGTGACAGAGAATCAGAAGTAGCATGAAATATCAAATAAAACATTATTATTAAAAGGATCTTAGCCAAGGCCCCATGGTAAAAATTGCCTTTAACTAGTCAACCATGTCCTAAAATTCCCCCAAAGAATCAATTAGTTGATAACCCATATTCTGTTACCCCAGCTTGTCTGAGATGGTATTTCTCTTCTCCTCTCAGTTGGGTAAGATTATCAAAATCCTAGGAAAAAGTAAAAAGAGTGAAATTCTAGGAAAATATCAAAATGAGCATAATAACCTAAAAAAGGAAAAATATAAGGGCAGCAATAAAGAGGAAACAAATTAAACCCATGATGTTTGTATTTTAGAATAGGCTTAAATGAAGATCACGAATATATTTGTAACCATTGTATTCATGTAAGTTTAAAATGCTATTCACACTGAAGTGTTTAAAAAAAAAAGCCATGTTAAATTTGTAATTGCAGTTTAAAGCTTATAGGAAATTTAATTAATCAAATTGGCAATCAATGTTTAGATGGTCAATAAAAATTAGTTTAAAAATTTTTATCATTCTTTGACATAAATCACAGCAAGATCCTCTTTGACCCACATCCAAGAGAAATGTAAATAAAAACAAAAATAAACAAATGGGACCTAATGAAACTTAAATGCTTTTGCACAGCAAAGGAAACCATAAAGAAGACGAAAAGACAACCCTCAGAATGGGAGAAAATGTTTGCAAATGAAGCAACTGACAAAGGATTAATCTACAAAATATACAAGCAGCTCATGCAACTCAATATCAAAAAAACAAACAACTCAATACAAAGGTAGGCAGAAGATATTTCTCTAAAGAAGATATATAGATTGCCAACAAACACATGAAAGGATGCTCCACATCACTAATTATTAGAGAAATGCAAATCAAAACTGCAATGAGGTATCACCTCACGCAGGTCAGAATGGCCATCATCAAAAAATCTAGAAACAATAAATGCTGGAAAGGGTGTGGTGAAAAGGGAACCCTTATGCACTGTTTTGGGGAATGTAAATTGATACAACCACTATGGAAAACAGTATGGAGGTTCCTTAAAAAACTAAAAATAGAGCTACCATATGACCCAGCAATACCACTACTGGGCATATACCCTGAGAAAACCATAATTCAAAAAGAGTCATGTACCGCAATGTTCACTGTAGCACTATTTACAGTAGCTAGGACATGGAACCAACCTAAATGTCCATCAACGGATGAATGGATAAAGAAGATGTGGCACATATATACAATGGAATATTACTAAGCCGTAAAAAGAAACAAAATTGAGTTATTTGTAGCGAGGTGGATGGACCTAGATCTTATCATACAGAGTGTAGTAAGTCAGAAAGAGAAAAACAAATACTGCATGCTAATGCATATATATGGAATCTAAAAAAAAATGGTACTGATGAACCTAGTTGCAGGGCAGGAATAAAGATGCAGACATAGAGAATGGACTTGAGGACACGGGGTGGGAAGGGGAAGCTGTGGCAAAGTGAGAGTAGCATCGACATATATACACTACCAAATCTAAAATAGATAGCTAGTGGGAAGCAGCCGCATAGCACAGGGAGATCAACTCGGTGCTTTGCTATGACCTAGAGGGCTGGGATAGGGAGGAGGGGAGGGAGGATCAAGAGGGAGGGGATATGGGGACATATGTGTGCATATGGCTGATTCACTTTTCTGTACAACAGAAACTAACACAGTATTGTGAAGCTATTATACTCCAATAAAGATTTATTTTTAAAAAGTATACAGGAAATACCTTCTTAAGGAAGAAAGACTGACAAGACAGTGTCAGGTGGTCTCCTTTGGTCTCCTCTGGCTTAGGTTAAATTCGGCTGGTTGTGTGTACATTGAATGTAACACAGGCAAGAACATTTAAACAACCAGTCTGCAGCCTGAGGAAGTCCTTCTCTGTGAAGCAAAGACCCAGTCCATGGTGGATGCCATGAGCAGCTGTGAGAGGTCCTCTGGGCTTGAAGTTCTATCAGAACCTGGGTCCCTTCTGAAGTGGGGAGAAGCAGAGCAACAAGAGCAAACCTTGGAACATGCAGACCTGGCAGGAGCTACTGACCTTGCCCTAACTTATGTCCTGTTCATACAAGGGGTTGGGTCCTGTTCAATTCTCTATGTTAAGCCACACTAACTTCATTATTATTATTGACTCTTATGCCAGCTAGCAAACTCTTTTTGTTAATTCAGAAAGAAGATGTCCTGTACAAAAATCACCTTATCTTAAGATGTTTTATTCTAGATTTGGTCAATTCACATTCTATTAATCACCTTATGGGTATAAATTGGAGTTGGCCTCTAAACATACACAGCACACTTATTATTCTGAAATATTTTAATGTTAATTACCACATGGACAAAATAATTTTTTCCAATTCCAAGCTGCTATTGTCTTGAATCTTTGTCTCCTACTTGCTCACTAGAATAAAACACCTTTATAGTACCCTGCAACTTCATCAATTGCCCCTGGTTTCCCTCATTTCTGTCCAAACCAAGAGGACTAGTAAAATCCCTCACTGTGGTCACTTTTCCTATGTAACCTACCTGATTAAGATAACTCGTCTGTGTACATTGAACACTATATATGACTGACTTTGTACAATGTCATTGCTTATTAAATACTCATCTAATAAATGAATGACAGATGGAAAAAAATTAAAACTGGTACACACATACACACACACACCATTATAAACAATGGTTAAAAACAAGCCAAAACAGGATGGAGGAAGATTTATAAGACACACAAACAAGAACACATAAGGAACTCTGATATATCAATAAGAAAAGGACAAACAGCCCAGTATAATAGGCAAAGGATATGAAAAGGCCCATTCAGAGAAAAAAATAATCTGAATGTTCAATAAACACACGAGAGATGCTCAACCTCACTTATAATCAGAGAAATGCAAATTAAAACAAAAATAAGATGTTACACACTGTCAGATTAATAGTATCTAGTAAATTTGAAGATACTTAATATTTACTACCTGAGAAATCTACTTTTAGGTATATATTATAGAAAGTCTTAGACATGTGCATACTAAGAAACATAAGTGAACAGCACTGTATGAAATGGTAAAACAAACAAAAAATAGGTAACAACCTAAATATACATAGCAGTTTGAAAAATAATATATAAATTTGGGTATAATCACTATAATGGATTACTCTAATATTAGAATAATGAACCAAAGTTACACATATCAATGTCAATTAATTTCAAAAGTATAATTTTGACTGAAAAAGTTGCAAATAAATATATACTGTATGTCATCATTTAAATGAAAAATTTTAAACTGCAACAAAACACTACTTTAAGTATCTAGATTCAAAAACATGTAGAGAAAGTTTAAAACTATGCAAACAGAGAAAATAAAATAGGATTAGGGAGGAGTATACAGGGAGTTTCAACCATGTCTGTAATGTGGGAAAAATAAATCAATTATGAGACGCCAATTCACACCCATAATTTCAGCAAAATTTAAAAAAATAATATCAAACTTTGACAAGAAGGGTGGGAAACATTCTCATCCACTACGTGTGGGAATGTAAATTCACGCAGCCATTTTAAAGGGTAATTTGTCAGTGTTTATTAAAAGTTACAATCTGACTACCTTAAGATTCAGCAATTTTTACTTTTATGTGTGTACCCTAGAAAATACTTGTGTACTTAAGGAAACTCATGTAAGAGAGTGCTCCACATAATATTGTTTGGAATGCTGAAAAATAGCTAAATGTTCATTAATACAGAAATAGGTGAATTAAATACCATAAAAGCCACTCAAAGGAATACTATGCAGCTTTTACGAAGAATACATTATCTGTAAGAAGACTGAATTCAATTCAGAATTGTTTGGTGAAAAAAATCAAGTTGTAGAAGGTTATGGTAAGCTACGGTTAACCAGATGGCTGCTTGTAGTGAGGAGAGGGCCCAGGTGTAGATAGTGATGACCAAACGCCTACCTGTAGTGATGAGAAGAACCCTGATGTGGTAGAACTGATCAGAAGACTGCCTATAGAGAAGAGAAATACCTACTATTATAGCGGCACTAGCTCGAAAATCAGCCAATGCAAAAAACAAACACGCGTGTAAGGCGGAGCTCTCCACGCGTCTTTCTGTACGATGAAGAGTTTCACCTGAGCAAACTGTCCCGTGGAAAACAGATGTAGGTGGAACTAACTGGAAGCCTGCCAACAGAGACAGACCCTAGAGTGAGCGAGCTACCCAAAACCTGCTTGTATGATGAAGAAGACCCTTACGTGGGGAAGGCTATCCATAGACTGCCTTTAAAGAGGAGAAAAACACTTACTGTGGGCAGGCATAACGAGAAGCCTCCTGATAGAAAAGTAAGACCCTAGTGTTGACAAAGCTGAGCATAGGATTGCCTGTATGATATGAAAGGCCCTGGCATGTATTGAGATAAAAGAGAAATGTTTGTAGAGAAGGGTCCTGTCATAGTCAGAGGTAAGCCAATTGAGAAGAGAAGAACTTTTGTACGATTGTAACTGCCCAGACACCTGCTTACACAGAAGAGAAGGACCCTGGTTTGTCAGAGTATGACTAGAAGCCTTGCAATAAAAAATAGAAGGAACCTTGGTATGGGTGGGGCTAATGAGAGGTGGCCTATGGTATTAAGAAGGACTTGATGTAGATGGGGCTGTGCAAAGACTTACCTGTGATGATGAGAAGGACACTGCTGTGTTTGGAGCTGGTGGAGGTGTTTGACTATATTGATAACGAGGATTCTAAATTGGCTGATGTATTAGGGGTCTCTTTGAAAAAGAAATGAGGAAAACCCCTGTGTGGTGGAATAAAAGAGAAGCCTGACTCTCATAATAAAGAGAATCAAAGATGGTCATGGCAAGAAGCTTACAGATGGAGAGTTATATGTTTCTCTGGGGACTGAGTGTTAAATAATAATGGAGTGGCAGTCTGGATCTGGTTCTATGGAAAGAGCAACTCTAGAGTGGGTAACCCCAAGGTCTGGTTGGGGAGTTGTCTTCAGGTATACCAAGAAGGTGGGAAGAGGACCCATTGGGTGAGAGACATAGTCAAGGAGTGTAAATCTCTATGTGTGACTGGGATAGGCATAGAAATGTGCAGAGCAGAAGTGGGGCTCCTTATAGAAGAATGACTAGAGTTTAAGGGAAAATACTCCTGAGTTAAATAAACTGTTCAAATAACAATAACCTAAAATTCCACATGAGGATAATTTCTGTTAAAGTTACAATGAAGACATATAAGTGCTATTTAACATCAACAAATTAACAATAATATGTCTACTTCCTGTAATAATAGGCATAATGAGAGGATGAGGGGAAAAATCTTATATAAGTGGGGGTTGTCCAGGTTACGTGGGGAGCATTTCAAGGCCAAGTTTGTGTAGGTGGAGACTGGCTTAGGGAGTAAGCATCCTATTTTGGGCAGGATATTGTTATTCTTGGTTAACATACTAACAATGAAATCTCCCTGCAGGGCTCTCTTCAGCCCAAGACCACAGCATGTTTCTGAATGAAGATTTATCCCTTACAGAATTGATCCCCTTAATATAATTTTTAGTTATAGAGTTCCCAGATTTTATTTGACTCTGAGGCTCCTCATCAAGACTCTTTTGGAACAGAGACGTATCTCAGCCATCCATTAACCTCAGATGACTGGTTCCCCAAAAGAGGGTGTTGCTTACATCCTGAAGGAATTACGTTCCCTCTGGGA
Source organism: Physeter macrocephalus (assembly GCF_002837175.3). Classification (NCBI taxonomy): domain Eukaryota; kingdom Metazoa; phylum Chordata; class Mammalia; order Artiodactyla; family Physeteridae; genus Physeter; species Physeter macrocephalus. Next base: position 35,960,134 of record NC_041234.1, on the reverse strand, counting down.
GTGGAGCCACCTACATTCCTTCTGTGAATGTTGTTTACACACAATCACTGCTTACATCATCCTCCCTTTACAGTGGGGATGTAATTACACTCCAGCAAAGAGAGTTCTGGTCTTAGTCTAACTAATCCCAGTCTCCCACCACCTGACCCCCAACCATCCTTAGTCCTGTATGCAAAGAAAGAATTGAACAGCAGAATCTGGAGGTCACCTTCATATGGTCAAATAAAGATAAAAGGCTAGGGCTGAAAATCATCCCACAACAGGGCATGCCATCCAGCTGAGGGAGCAGGAGTGGGGGTGAGGAGGGTGGGCAAGACTTTCCTTCCAACACATTTACTGTTCTTGATATTGGCAAAAAACCAGGAACCAGCTTCTGGGCTTATTCTGAGAAAAATATATAAACTGGTTTGTGAGGTGATAACCTTGATCGGGCAGAAAATGACTGTTTGTTTTGTATTAACTGGATAGTCTTTAAGTATTTTGATGAAAATAAACGTCAAATTGGTAGAAACTGAATGATTTACATAATTTCTTTATGAATTTGATATAATTTAGAATTAGTAAAGGAAACATTAAAAAAATTTTATATATGTAGTTTGTATTCTGTTTTTACAATTTGGATAGTTTGATTTTGTGATTTTAGGGGGCAATTTTATTTCTATCCTATTATAAACCATATATTCTCATTCTTATCTCTTATGATATATATATATAATTTCTTAATTTTAAAAATGGTTGACAGTGAATTTTACCAACCACAAAATCATTACTTTTTAATGCTTATGCACTTGATGTTGATTAGTAAACTCGTTTTTCCCTTTTTTGGCAATGTCATACTAAATTTTTCATGTTTCATATAGACATTTCCTAATAACATCATTCTCCCCTTTCAGAATTGACCCAGACTCTGAAGGATAGTTCCCAGCCTTGTTACAGCTGATTCCCTCCCAAGAGTCAGCCTATCAGTTCCCTCATCCCTTTGGATATGTACATGAAGGAGTTTTATGGTAAACAGACAATTGGTAGCAGTCAACAGCCATAGGAAATCAAATACCAAAGCTCACTAGCATCAAACAGCAGGAGATATCAACTATGTCAGGGAACAAGTGGGACTCACTGAACGCAGAGCATCTGACACTGCACATTAAGTAGTGAGGATATGGCCCTTACATGTACTAGGGCTATGTCTTTTTGTAGGTATAAAGGTCTGGCCTGGCATGGTTTGAGAGGCTTTCTATGCATAGATTTTAAGTGCTAAAATAGAAGCCTTTTAAGAGGAATATGTCATTTAGTTAAGTAGAAAACTGCTAGGAAATTGTCTTTTAAATATTGTTTTGTGGTTTTTATAAAGTATTTTATAAAATGTGGAAAAGAGTTTCAATTTTTTGCTTATATATCTTTTCTATTTTCAGAAGTAGCAGATTTTTTGTCTTTGGTCTTTTTGGTACATTTTTATTTGCATTATATTTTAGAAGTTTAATTTCTCTTTATATTTCAGTTATAGTTTGATATATTTCTATTTGCCTATTAATTTGTTTACTTACTTATTAATTTATAATTGCCACCATAAACCTACTAACAAGACTGATAATTAGAACATTAACAGAAACTATTATCTGCCTATGATGACCCTCCCCCTCATACACTATGTCCCTTGCCTCCTCCAATCCAAGGTATGTTTATCCTGAATTTTGTGTTATAATTCTCTCCCTTTATTTTAAAAATTGAGATGAAATTCACATAACATAAAATGAACAAGTTTAAAATGTACAAGTTAGTGGTATCTAATACATTCACAATGTGTGCAGCAATCATCTCTATCTAGTTCCAAAACATTTTTATCATCACAAGTGGAAACCCTATACCCATTAAGCAGTCACTCCTTAGAGAGACTCATAGCCTTGCCACTCCAACCTCTTTGGCTCATGGCTGTGCCACTCCAACCTCTGTTTCCATCATCACATCTCCTTCTCTCCCTCTGTTTCTGTTGGCACGTCACCTTCTCTGACTCCGAGCCTCCTATTTCCTTCTTATAGGACGCTTCTGGTAACAAAAGGCCCAGTTTGATAATCCAGAATAATCTCCTCATCCAAAAATCCTTAATTTAATCACATCTTCAGAGTCTCTTTTGACATGTAAGGTAAGATATTCACAGGTTCCTGGAATTACAATGTGAACATCTCTGGGGGACAATTATTCAAGCCTAACAGAGTTGGCCTTCTGGCCTCCAAAGATTCATGTCTATCTCAAATGCAAAATACATTAATCACACACCAAGTTTACCAAAAGTCTCAAAAGCATCAACTCAAGTCTAAAATATCATCCAAGTCTCAACAGCACCTAAATTTGTTATGATTGAGGCTCTGGATATTATCCATCCTAGGGCAGAATTTATCTCCATCTGTGGACCTATGAAACTGGAAAAGAATTTTTATCTGATTCCAAAATACAGTGGTGGAAGGGACATAGGACAATAATTATAGACATTCCCATTTAAAACTGAAGAAAATGGAAGGATAAAAGAAGTCACCAGTTTTGAGCAATTTTGAAATCCAAGTGGGCAATCTACATTAGGTTTCAAGGGTGATTCAAGATGGGAATGATTTTCTGTGGCCTCATGGATCTAACTTCTGTGTCTATAGCTCCACTCTCTAGACTTGTGGCTCTGCCCTCATTGTCACATTTTCTTTTACATAAAGGGTCACATGTGTTTTTAGCTGAGTAGTTTTTTCAGCCTGTTTTCTGCCTATCGAATTTTGGGAGTCCAATTCTCCCAAATTTTATCCTGTATCCTCGTCAGCCCCAGATGGCAATGTGTCTGCTGGTATAACATTATTAATCTCAAGAATTTTGTGAGTTACCTGTGTATGTCATGGAGAGCCACTGCCTTAGACAAGATGCTCTTTCACAGATTTTTTCCTGGATAATTCCATCTCTATTCCTGATTTCTACTGTGATAGCTGAAGGTATTCATGAGTCTAATGAAAAATTTCTTCAAAGAGCTCTCTGTGTGATTGAATACTCTGACTTTTTGATATTTTTAAGGCATAGAAAAAGGTTTTCCAGCTACACTCTTGGCTTTCGCACCAGTGGACACTTTATCCTAATTGTATCTCCTATTTTTATGATCCTTTGTAATCTGGATAGGCTGAGAATTTCCAAATCATCAAGCCCTGGTTCCTTGAGGCTGAACTGGTCGCCCCTCAATTTACCCTTTCCTCTCTCATTTCACTATAAGCAGCAAGAAGAAACCAAGCCACACCTTGAATAATTTCTTTGGAAATATCCTCAACTAAATGTCCAAGTTTATTGCTTACAAATTTTGATTTCCACATAACTACAGGACATGATTCAGCTAAGCTCTCTGCCACTGTAAAACAAGAATCACTGAACAAAGTTTCAGGATAGAAAATCAACACACAATTGGACAGAAAGCATTTCCTCTAAGATCAGGAACAAGACAAGAATGCCCTATTTCACCACTTCTATTCAATGTAGTACTGGATATTCCAGCCAGAGTAATTAGACAAGAAAAAGAATTAGAAGACATCCAAATTGGAAAGGAAGAAGTTAAATTATCTTTGTTTGCACATGACATGATTTTATGTGTAGAAAATCCTAAAGATTCCACAAAAATGTAGACCTAATAAATGAATTCAGCAAAGTTATAGGATACAAAATCTGCATGCAAAAATTAGCTGTGTTACTATGTACTAACAGTGAACAATCTGAAAAAGAAAGTAATTCCATCTACAATAGCATTAAAAAGACAAAAACTTAAGAATAAACCTAACCAAGGAAGTGAAAGACATGTGCACAGAAAACAAAAAATATTACTGAAATAAATTAAAGAGGACATAAAATAATTGAAAGACATCCCTTGTTCATGCATTGGAATAATAATATCTGTATTAGGGTGCTCCAGAGGAACAGAACCAACAGTGTACATATACTGTCTATCTATCTATCTATCTATCTATCTATCTATCTATCTATCTATCTTCTATGTATCATCTATCTCTCTGTCGAGAGAAAGAGAGGGAAAAGATTTAGCTTAAGGAATTGGCTTACACAATTCAGGAGGTTTTGCAAGTCCCAGATCTGCAAGGTAGACCAGCAGGCTGTAGACCAAGAGAAGAGTTTCAGTTCCAGTCCAAAATGAGTCTTCAGTATAATTCCTTCTTGCTTAGGGTAGGTCAGTCTTTCTCTTTAAGGCCTTCAACTGATTAGGTGAGTCCTGTCCAAATTATGAAGGGTAAGCCGTTTAACTCAAAATCTAACAATTTAAGTGTAAATCTCATCTAAAGCATACCTTCACAGAGACATTTAGAATAATCCTTAATCAAATATCTGGGTATTGTGGCCTAGTCAAGTTGACACATAAAATTAACCATCACATTACCCAAAGTGACCTACAGATTCAATGCAATCTTTATCAAAACCCCAGCAATGTTTTTGCAAAAATAGAAAAAATCCATCCTAAGATTCATAGAGAATCTCAAGGGACCCTGAATAGCAAAAATAATCTTGAGAAAGAAAAACAAAGTTGGAAGACACACTTCTGGATTTCAAAACTCATTACAAAGTATGTACCACATTTAGTTTATCTATTTATCCACTGAAGGACATTTGAGTTGTTTCCACCTTTTGGGTACTATGAATAATGCTGCTATGAACATGTGCGTACAAATAACTGTTTGAATCCTTTTTTAAAATTTTTTTGTGTATATACCCAGAAGTGTCATTGCTAGATTATAAGGTAAGTCTATGTTTAATTTTCTGAGCAACCACCATGGAATTTTCCACAGTGGCTGCACTATTTTAGTTTCCCACCAGCAAAGCACAAAGAGTCTACTTTCTCCACAGCTTCACCAACAATTTTTATGTTCTGCTCTTTTTAGAAAAATAATAACCACCCTATCGGGTATGAAGAGATACCTCATTGTGATTTTGATTTGCATTTCCCTACTGATTAGTGATGTTAAGCATCTTTTCATGTACTTATAGGCCATATGTACAACTAAATTGAAGAAATGTTTATTCATGTCCTTTGCCCACTTTAAAAATTGGGCAATTTGATTTTTGTTCTTAAGTTGTAGGAGTGCTTTATATATCCTGGATATTAATTTATTATCAGATATAGGATTTGTAAACATTTTCTCCAATTCTGTGTTTTGCCTTTTTACTTTGTTGATAGTGTCCTTTGGTGTACAAAGTTTTCCATTTTGTTGAAGTACTATTTATCTATTTTTTTGGTGTGGCCTATACTTCGTTGTCATATTCAAGAAATTGTTGCTAAATCCAATGTCATGAGGCTTTTCCACTGCTTTCCTCTAAGAGTTTTATAATTTTATCTCTTATGTATAAACCTTTCATCCATTTTGAGTTAATTTTTGTATATGGTGTTAGGTAAGAGTCCAACTCTATGTTTACATGTGGATACTCATTTTCAAAGCATTATTTGAAAAGTCTCTTTCCTCATTTAATGTTCTTGGCACCCTTGTTGAAAAGCATTTGACCGTATATATAAGGATTTATTTCTGGCTCTCTGTTGTATTCCAAGTTGATGTGTCTGTCTTTATGTCAGTACCACACTCCTTTGATTAGTATAGCTTTGTAGTAAAATTTGAAACCAGGCAGTGTGAGTCCTCCAACATTTTTTTTTCAAGATTGTTTTGGAAATTTAGATTTCCTTGCTCTTTCATATGAATTTTAGGATGGATTTTTTATATTTCTGCAAAAAAAGTCATTGGTATTCTGATAGGGATTGCATTAAATCTGAAGACTGCTTTGGTTAGTATGGACTTGATAACAATATTAAATTTTTCAATCCATGAACTTCACCAAGGTTCTGTTTCTCTGGAGAACACTGACTAAGACAGATGCATTACATTGCTTGATTTTCATATGGTAAACCACCCTTGCATTCCACGGATAAATCTCACTTGGTCATGATATATAATCTTTTTGATATGTGACTGAATTCAATTTGTTTGTATTCTTTGAGGGTATTTGCTCAATATTCATAACAAATATTGATCTGTAGTTTTCTTTCTGGCGCTATCTGCCTTTAGTATCAGAGTAATGCTGGCCTCATACCATGAGTTAGGAAGTGTGCCCTCTTCAATTTTTTGAAAGAGCTTGAGAAGGATTGGTGTTAGTTTTTGTTTAAATGTTTGATATAATTCTCCAGTGAAGCCATATCTGGTCCAGGGCTTTTCATTTTGGGGAGGGTTTTAGATTAATGTTTCAATCTCCTTACTCATTATAGCTATAGTGAGATTTTCTATTTCTTCTTGATTCAGTCTTGGTAGTTCGTATGTTTCTATATATTTGTCTATTTAATCTAGATTTTTCAACTTTTTGCATAAAATTTTTTGTAGTACCTACTTATAGTCCTTTATTTCTGTAAACTTAGTAGTAATGTTCTTACTTACATTTCTGATTTTACTTCTATGAGTGTTGTCTGTTTTTTAAGTCAATGTAGCTATTGGTCTTCAATTTTATTGATCTTTTAGAAAAATCCAAATTTTATTTTTATTGATTTTCTCTAATGTTTTTGATTTTGTCTATATTATATACCTCTGTTCTAATCTTTATCATTTTTATCCTTCTGCTAGCCTTGGATTTAGTTTGTTTTTCTTTTTTTTTCTTTTCTTGAGGTGTAAATTTAGACTGTTGATTTGAGATCTTTTTCTTTCTTTTGTAAGTATTTACAGCTATAAATCTTACTCTAACTACTGCTTTGGCTCCATTTTATAAATTGTTGTATGTTGTGTTTCCATTTTCATTTGAGTTAGACATTTCCTAATTCCTTTTGTGATATCTTCTCTGATCCATTTTTTCTTTAAGACTGTGTTATTTAATGTCCACATATTTATGGAGTTTCCAGTTTTCCTTCAGCTATTGATTTCTAGTTTCATTCTGTTGTCATCAGAACAGATACTTTGTATGATTTCAATTGTTTTAAATTTATTGAGCTAGTGTGTGGCCTAACAAATGGTCTATCCTGATCAATTCATAGAATGTTCTATATGCTCTTGAGAAAAATGTGTATTCTGCTGTTTCTGGGTGTATTGTTCTGTACATGTCTGTTAGCTTCAATTGGTATATAGTGTTGCTCAAATCCTCAATTTCCTTATTCATATTTTATACAGTTGTTTGATTCATTTTGGAAAGTGAAGTATTGAAGTCTCCCACTATTATTTTGAATTGTCTGTTTGTCCTTTCAATTTTGTCAATGTTTGTTTCATATGTTTTGGAGCTCTGATGTTTAGTGCATATATGTTTATAATTGTTTTATGTTCATGGTAAACTGATTTTTTCTCAATATATAGTGTCTTTCTTTGTCTCTTTTAACAGTTTTATACTTAAAGTCTATTTTGTCTTTAATTACTATAGCCACTCCAGATCTCTTTTTGTTGCATTGAATATCCATCCTTTCATTTTCAAACTGTATGCATCCTTATAGCTAAAGTGAGTCTCTTATAAAATGCATATAACTAGATCATGTTTTTAGTAATCTATTCTACCTTTTGATTGGACAGTTTAATCCATTCACATTTAAGGAAATTACTTATAGGGAAGGACATACTATTGCCAGATTTGTTAATTATTTTCTGTATATATTCTAATTTTCCCCCAGTTTTGCAAGATGAAAGGAGTTTTGGTCATGATAGTGCACAACAATGTAAATGTACTTAATACCACTGAACCATACACTTAAAAATGATTAAGATGGTAAATTTTATGTTATCTGTATTTTACCCTTAGTAAAAAAAGAGAATTATGATAATGCCTACCTTTTAGGATTGTTGTGATGATTAAATGAGTTTTCTGTATGTCCTATAGCTTTTTTGTCCCTCATTTCCTCCATTATGGCCTTCCTTTGTGCTTGGTTGATTTTTTTTTTTGTAGTGACATTTTGATTATCTTCCCATTTCCTTTTCTGCATAATTTATAGATATTTTAATTGTGATTGACATGGGAATTACATATAATATCTTGCAGTTACAATAATCAATTTTGAATTTGATACCAACTTAACTTCAATCACATACAAAAACTCCACTTCTTTACAAGTATACCATCCAAATTTATGTTATCCTTAATAACATCTTTATTATTGTGTACTTATTAGCATAGATTTATATTTATTTTTAATGAATTTGTGTTTGAATTTGTCTTTTAAGTCCAGTAGAAAATAAAAAGTATAAATCAAAATTATAACAGCCCTTGTTTTTATATTTGCTAGTGTATTTACATTTAAAAGAGATATTTATATTTTCACAGAGCTCTGAGTTGCTGTCTTATTCTTAAAGAGGTGTTTTGAGAGATAGAGAGTTCTTGGTTGATAGTTTTTCTTTCAGCACTTTAAATATATCATCCCACTGACTTCTGGCCTCCAAGGTTTCTGCTGAGAAATCAGCTTATAATCTTATTTATGATCCCTTGACAAGTCTCCTTTCCTTTGATTCCTTCAAGACTCTCTTTGTATTTGTCTTTCAACAATTTGATAATATGTCTAAAAGTGGATCTCTTTGGGTTTTTTCTACTTGGGGTTTCTTGAGACTTGGATTCCTAGCTTCACATCTTTCCTCAAATTTAGGATATTCCCTGCCATTAAATCTTCAAATAGCCTCTTTGCACCTTTCTCTCTTCTCCTTTTGGGACACTCATAGTGCATATATTGATCCATTTGATGATGTTCCATAAGTTCCTTAAGCTCTGTTTCCTTTCTTATTTCTTTTTCTTTCCATTCCTCAGACTCAATAATTTCAAATGCCCTATTCTCAAGTTGGCTGATTCTTTCTTTTGCCTGTTCAAGGCTGTGATGAACGACTTAGTGAATATTTCAATGCAGTTATTGTATTTTCCAGCTCCAGAATTTCTGTTTTATTTCTTTTATTTCTTTTATGATTTCTTTCTCTTTGTTGATATTCTCATTGTATATATATATATATATATATATATATATATATATATATAGTTTTCCTATATCTGTTTAGTTCCTTGTCTGTGTTTTTCTTTAGGTCTTTGAGCATATTTAAGATAGTTGTTTAAAAGTCAAAGACATTAAATCTTATGCCTATGTTTCTTCAGGAAGAGTTTGTTGCCACATTATTTTTTTTTTATTTGAATGCACCATGTTTTACTGTTCGTAAAACATACTGTTTGTATGCTTTGTGATTTTTAAAATTTGGGCATTTAAAAAACAGCCACCTCTCTGTGCCAGGGTAATCCTTCACTAATTATAGCTGGATGTGTTCTGAGTCTTTGCATCAGCCTGAGGGGAAAGCTTACAGTCTTCTCAGGTCTTTTCTGAGCATGTGTCTTTCTTGAGCCTCTATGTGGCTTTTTTGACTCCAGCCATATACATAGTTGCTTTTAAATGTCTTGATTCCCCAAAGAGTTTCCCTCACCTTGGCATCTCCTTGGAGGCTTAAATGATCAATTGTATGTCTCTACATATAATCTCTTGCCCCAGGTGTTTGCAGATCTTAGTCTCCATGTAGCTTTCCCAAGCATTTACTGCATCTCCCCACCTGATATCCAAATTAGACAAAACAGAGACCAGTCCTTCAGGCAACCCCAAGACAGGTTAGAACATAGCAAATGAAGTCTGCTCTGCTCACCAATCTGGTTTGAGGGAATGAATTGGGAATTGTTCTGCAGCCTTCTCCACCCCATACCAGGGAGGGGTGGGGCAAGTGTGAACAAAAATACTGTAATTTTGAATATAGCTTTTCCTTGATTGACTAGTCCCTTGCTTGTTGTCCCGTGACTATTTTCCAGAGCTCCGATAAATTACATCTTTTTTGTTTGTCTCCATGGGAGAACAAGAGCTTGGAGCTTCCTACTCTGCTCTCTTCTGACATCACTGTCCATAATTATTTAAAAAAATAATTTTGTGTTTAGTCAATTGTAGATTCCCATGCAGCTGTAGGAAATCATAAAGACCCTCTGTATACTTTGCTAAGTTTCCCCAAAAGGTAACATCTTATAAAACTATAATACATTATCACAACCAGAATAATGCCATCACACGGATCCCTCATGTTTTCCTCTTATATCCAAACATACTTTTCTCTTACCCCCCACCCCATCCTTAACCCCTGGCTACCACAAACTGTCCAACATTTTTATAATTTTGTCATTTCAACAATGTTATAGAAATGTCTTCAAACAGTATGTAGCCTTTTGGTATTGGCTTTTTCCATTCAGCAAAATTCCCTTGAGTTATATCCAAGTTGTATCAATTAATAACATTTCTATGTATTCTGGGTAGTATTCAACAGTTTGAATATACCAGCATTTGTTTAACCATTCACCTTGTTTCCAAGTTTTGGCTATTACAAATAAAGCTGCTATACATATTTGTGTATGTTTTTGTGTGAAAATCAGTTTTCATTTCTCTGGAATAAATGCCTAGGCATGAAATAGTGGGTCCTCTGGTAGTTTCCTGGTCAACTTAATAAGCAACTGCCAGACTGTTTTCCAGCATAATTCCAACATTTTAATTTTCATCAATAATATTTGAGTCATACTGCTTCTCTGTATCATTATCACCATTTAGTGTTGGCATTATTTTCTTTATAGCTATCTGATAGCTAAATAGTAACCCCTCATTGTCAGCTTTTTAAATAACACATATATTGAGACATAATTCACATACTATACAATTCACCCATTTAAAGTATATGATTCAATGATTTTTAGTACATTCACAAAGTTTTGCAACCATTACCACAATCAACTTTGGAATATATTCAACAACACAAAAAGAAATTTCATACACATTAGGAGTCACACACACCCCCATTTCCCCCACTCACCCTCACTCCAATTCTAAGCACTTTCTTTCTGTCTCCATGGATTTGGAGAATTCTGAACATTTCTTATAAATGGAAGCATATGAAATGTGGTCTTGTGTGTCTGTTTCTTTCATTTAGCATAACGTTTTAAGGTTCATACATGTTTTAGCATGTATGAGTACTTCATTGTATTTTATTGTGGTAAAGTACAAATAACATCAAATTTACCATTTTATTCATTTTAAAATATACATTTCAGTGTCATTAACAGCATTCACAAGGTTGTGCAACTATCACCATAACCTAGTTTCAGAACTTTTCATCAACCCAAATGGAAGCCCTGTAACCATTAAGTAGTCATTGCCCATTCTCCTTTCTCCTCAGCCTATGGCAACCACTAATCTACGTTCTGTCTTTATGGGTTTGCCAATTCTGGATATTTCATATAAATGAAATTATTCAATATGTCGTCTTTCCAGTGTCTGGTTCTTTCACTTAGCATGTTTTCAAGGTTCATCCATGTTTTAGCATATACCTTGTTGCTTTATATGGCTGAAAAATATTGCATTAAATGGATATACCATATTGTGTTTATCCATTCTTCCAATAATGGACATTTAGGATGCTTCCACCTTTTGGCCATTGTGAATAGTGCTGCTATGAATATTTGTGTACAAGTTTTTGTTCAAACACTTGTGTTAAATTCTTTTGGGTAAAAACTTAGGAGCAATATTACTGAGTATAAGGAAATTCCAAGTTTAACTTACTGAGGAAGAGCTGTTTGCACAGTGGTTGCACCATTTTACATTCCCATCAGCAATATAGGAAAGTTCCAATTTCTCCATATCCTCACCAACACTTATTTTCTGATTTTTAAAATAATAGCCATCTTAGTGGATGTGAAGTGGTATTTCATTGTGGTTTTGATTGCATTTTCCTTAATGAATAACAATGTTGCACATTTTTTCATGTATTTATTGGTTATTTGTATATCTTCTTGGGAGAAATATCTGTTTAAGTCCTCTCCCTATTTTTTAATTGGATTGTTTCCATTTTGTTCTCTTTTGCAGCTTATGCTTTTAGTGTCATATGTAAGAATCCATTGCTAAATCCATAAGTATTTACCCTTATGTTTTCTCTTGAGTTGTATGTTATGTTTCTCCCTCATATTTATAATTCTGATTCATTTTGAGTTACTTTTTTTATATGGTGTGAGGTAGCAGTCCAACTTCATTGTTAAGTTTTGAATGTGCCTATGCATTTGTGAAGAGACTCTACTTTCCCCATTGAATGTTCTTGGAAGCCTTATCAAAAATCAATTGATCATATGGGACTTCCCTGGTTGTCCAGTGGTTAAGACTCCATACTGCCAATGCAGGGGGTGTGGGTCAGGGAACTAAGATCCCATGTGCAGTGTGGTGTGGCCAAAAAAACCCACAAAAAACAAAAACAAAAACAAAAAATCAATTGATCATAGACATATGGGTTTATTTCTGGAATCTCAATTGTATTCCATTGATCTATATGTTTATTTTTATGTCAGTACCACATTTTTTTATTACTGTAATTTTGTAGTAGGTTTTGAAATGGGAATTTTGATCCCCAGTTTTGTTCTTTGCCAAATTGTTTTGGCTATTTGAGATCCCTTGTAATTCAATCAGAGTGTTAATATCAGCTTTTTTATTTCTGTAAAGAAGTCATTGTGATTTTGATAGAGATAGCATTAAGTATGTAGATTACTTTGGGAAGTATGACCATCTTAACAATATTAAGTCTTCCCATCAACAAACATGGGATACATTTCCATTTACTTAAATATTTTATTTCTTTCAGCACATTGTGTAGTTTTTAGTGTATAAATCTTTCATCTCCTTGGTTAAATTTATTCCTAAATATTTTATTATTTCTGATGGTATTATAAACGGAATTGTTCTCTTAATTTAATTTTCTGATTGTTCACTTCTAGTATACAGAAATACAACCTATTTTTGCTTGTCGATCTCATGTCTTGTAACTTTGTTGAATTTATTAGTGTTAATAATTTTTCATGGATTATTTAGTATTTTCTGCATGTGAGGTTATGTCATCTGCAAATAGACATTTTCTTACTTTTCTCTTTTCAATTTGGATGTTTGGATGGCATTTATCCCAGGAATGTTAGGTATAGCATTGTTGCTGTTTATCATGTTGAAGAAGTTCCCTTCCCTTCCTGGTTTGTTGGGTGTTTTCATCAAGAAGTGGTGTTGGATTTTGCCAAATGCTTCTTCTGCATCGATTGAGATGATCATATGGATATCCTCCTTCATTCTGCAAATGTGGTGCATTACATTGATTGCTTTTCATATGTTAAACCACTAGCATTTACATGCTGTCCCTCTCAAAAATGCTATACTTAACTTCTTGGGATAAGTCTCACTTGGTCGTGGTTGAACAAGCCTTTCATTTTGATATTGGATTTAATTTGCTAGTGTTTTGTTAAATATTTTTGCATCTGTATTCATCTGTCTTTAATTCTTTCTTTTATAATATTTTTGTCCTTAGTATCAAGGTAATGCTGGCTTCATAGACTGAGTTAGGAAGTGTTCATATCTTTAATTTTTTTTGGAGTTTGAGAAGAATTGATAACACTTCTTTTTAAATGGTTGATAGAGGCTGTATCAATTTACATTCCCACCAACAGCCTCTATCAACCTTTTAAAAAGAAGTATTATCAATCCTTCTCAACTTAGAGTCTGTCATACAGAGTGAAGTAAGTCAGAAAGAGAAAAACAAATACTGTATGCTAACACATATATATGGAATTAAAAAAAATGGTTCTGAAGAACGTAGGGGCAGGTCAGGAATAAAGACGCAGATGTAGAGAATGGACTTGAGAACACAGGGAGGGGGAAAGGTAAGCTGGGACGAAGTGAGAGAGTGGCATGTACCTACATACACTACCAAATGTAAACTAGATAGCTAGTGAGAAGCAGGTGCATAGCACAGGGAGATCAGCTTGGTGCTTTGTGACCACCTAGGGGATGGGATAGGGAGAGTGGGAGGGAGACGCAAGAGGGAGGGGATATGGTGATATATGTATATGTAGAGCTGATTCACTTAGTTATACAGCAGCAACTAACACAACAATATAAAGCAATTATACTCCAATAAAGATGTTAAAAAAAAAAAGGTTGATAGAATTAGCTATATGAAGCCATATGGTCTTGGGCTTTTCTTTTTGAGGAGGTTTTTGATTACTAATTCAATCTCCTTGTAGTAGTAGGTGTATTCAAAATTTCTATTTATTTTTGAATCATTTTTGGTATTGCACGTTTCTTGAAATTCGCCCATTTCCTCTAAGTTATCAAATTTCTTGGTGTACAATTGTTCATAGTATTCTTTACAATTCTATTTCTTTCTTTAAGGTTGATAGTAATATCCCCACATTCATTTCTTATGTTAAAACTTGAGCATGCTTTTTTCTTAATCAGTTGAGCTTAAGGTTGATCAATTTTGTTGATCTTTTCAAAGAATCAAGCTTTGGTTTCATTTTTCCCCTAATGTTAAAAAGTTTTATATTTTATTTATCTCTATTGTAATCTTTATTATTTCCTTCCTTACAGTATCTATTATGACTAGCTAATTTATTCTTCTTTTCTAGTTTCTTTAATTATAAGTATAGTATATTATCTTGAAATCTTTTTCTCTTTTTTAATTATTTTTTATTTTTATTTTTTTAACATCTTTATTGGAGTATAATTGTTTTACAATTGTGTGTTAGTTTCTTCTTTAAAACAATGTGAATTAGCTATACATATACATATATCCCCATATCTCCTTCTCTTTCTCTTTTAATGTAGGCATTTACAACTGTAAATTTTCCTCTGAGCACTCCTTCTGCTGTATCCCATAAGCTTTATAACATTGTGTTTTGGTTTTTATTCATCAAAAAGTATTTTCTAATTTAACTTGTGAATTCTTCCTTGAATCATTGGTTGTTGAAGTGTTGTTTAAATTCTACAAATTTCTGAATTTTACAGTTTTCCTTCTCTTGTCAATATCTACCTTCATTCAGAGAACACATTTTGTATAATATCAATCTTTTTAAAATTTACTGAGATTTGTTATGTGGTCTAACATAGAATTTATTCTGGAGGATGCTCCATATGCCCTTGAGAAGAATGTGTAGATGGCTATTGTTGGGTGCAATGTTCTCTATAAGTCTGTTAGGTGTAGTTGGCTTATAGTGCTGTTCAAGTCGTCTATTCCCTTATTGGTCCTCTGTCATGTTGTTTTATACATTATTCAATATGATGTATTTATGTCTTCCATTATTTTAGAATTGTCTACTTCTTCCTTCAATCTCTTCAATTTTTTGCTTCATATATTTTAGGACTCTGTTGTCAGGTGTATGCATATTTATAATTGTTGTATCTTCTTCATAGATTGACCAGTTTATCAGAATAAAATATCCTTTTTTGTCTCTTGTAACATTATTTTACAAAAGTCTACTTTGTTTGAATAATAGTGTGTACATCACAACTCTCTTACAGTTACTATTTCCATGGAATATCTTCTTCCATTCTTTATGTTTCAACCTATATGTGTCTTTGGATCTAATATGAGTCTCTTGTAGAAAGCATACAGATGAACCACTTATTTTTTTCCTTCTTTTTCTTTTTTTTGCCACACTGCACGGCATGTGGGATCTTTGTTCCCTGACCAGGGATCAATTGAACCCATGCTCCATGCAGTGGAAGCACAGAGTCTTAACAACTGGACCACCAGGGAAGTCCTGAACCATGTTTGTTTTAAAAAATCCAGTCTGCCAGGCTCTGTGTTTTATGTAAAGACTTTAATCCATCTAAATTTACAGTGATTACTGATAAGAAAGTACTAATTTTTGCCATTTTGGTATGTGTTTTCTACATTTCTTATATCTTTCTTCTTCCTCAAATCTATTATTGTTTTGATTTGTATTTGATTTTTTCTAGTGTACAATTTTGATTCCCTCCTTATTTTCTTTTTGCATTTGTTGTTGTTACTTTCTTAGTGGTTACCAGGGTATTGCAATTAACATCTTAAATGATAGCAATCTAGTTGAATTGGTACCAGCTTCTCCCTGTCCTATTTTTTCTTTTTTTCTTTTAAACATATTTATTGGACTATAACTGCTTTACAGTGGTGTGTTAGTTTCTGCTTTATAACAAAGTGAATCAGTTATACATATACATATATCCCCATATAACTTCCCTCCTGCATCTCCCTCCATCGCACCCTACCTATCCCACCATTCTAGCTGGTCACAAAGCACCAAGCTGATCTCCCTGTGCTATGCGGCTACTTCCTGCTAGCTATCTATTTTACATTTGGTAGTGTACATATGTCCATATATACACTACCATTCTCTCAGCTTCTACCAGCTTACCCTTCCCCCTCCCCGTGTCCTCAAGTTCATTCTCTAGTAGGTCTGAGTCTTTATTCCCATTTGCCCCGACATTCTTAATGATCTTCTTTTTTCTTTTTTTTTAGATTCCATATGTATGTGTTAGTATACGGTATTTGTTTTTCTCTTTCTGACTTACTTCACTCTGTATGACAGACAATTGGTCCACCTACCTCACTACAAATAACTCAATTTGGTTTCGTTTTATGGCTGAGTAATATTCCATTGTATAAATATATGCCACATATTCTTTATCCAATCATCTGTCGATGGACACTTAGACTGCTTCCATGTCCTGGCTATTGTAAATAGAGCTGCAATGAACATTGTGGTACATGAGTTTTTGAATTATGGTTTTCTCAGGGCATATACGCAGTAGTGGGATTGCTGGGTCGTATGGTAGTTCTATTTTTAGTTTTTAAAGTAACCTCCATAATGTTCTCCATAGTGGCTGTATCAATTTACATTCCCACCAACAGTATATGAGGGTTCCCTTTTCTCCACACCCTCTCCAGCAATTATTGTTTGTAGATATTTTGATGATGGCCATTCTGACCAGTGTGAGATGATATTTCAATGTAGTTTTGATTTGCATTTCTCTAATGATAAATGATGTTGAGCATTCTTTCATGTGTTTGTTGGCAATCTGTATATCTTTTCTGGAGAAATGTCTATTTTGGTCTTCTGCCCATTTTTGGATTGGTTTGTTTGTTTTTTTGATATTGAGCTGCATGTGTTGCTTGTATGATTTGGAGATTAATCCTTTGTCATTTGCTTCATTTGCAAATATTTTCTCCCATTCTGAGAGTTGTCTTTTTGTCTAATTTATGGTTTCCTTTGCTGTGCAAAAGCTTCGAAGTTTCATTAAGTCCCATTTGTTTATTTCTGTTTATATTTCCATTTCTCTAGGAGGTGGGTCAAAAAGGATCTTGCTGTGATTTATGTCATAGAATGTTCTGCCTATGTTTTCTTCTAAGAGTTTGATAGTGTCTGGCCTTACATTTCGGTGTTTAATCCATTTTGAGTTTATTTTTGTGTATGGTGTTAGGGAGTGTTCTAATTTCATTCTTTTACATGTACCTGTCCAGTTTTCCCAGCACCTCTTATTGAAGGGTTGTCTTTTCTCCCTTGTATATTCTTGCCTACTTTATCAAAGAGAGGGGACCATATGTGCGTGGGTTTATGTCCTGGCTTCCTATCCTGTTCCACTGATATATATTTCTGCTTCTGTGCCATTACCATACTGTCTTTATTATTGTACCTTTGTACAATATATATATAGTCTGAAGTCTGGGAGCCTGATTTCTCCAGCTCCGTTTTTCTTTCTCAAGATTGTTTTGGCTATTCGGGGTCTTTTGTGTTTCCATACAGATTGTGAAATTTTTTATTCTAGTTCTCTGAAAAATACCAGTGGTAGTTTGATAGGGATTGCAGTAAATCTGTAGATTGCTTTGGGTAGTAGAGTCATTGTCCCAATGTTGATTCTGCCAATCCAAGAACATGGTATATCTCTCCCTCTATATGTATCATCTTTAATTTCTTTCATCAGTGTTTTATAATTTTCTGAATACACGTCTTTTGTCTCCTTAGGTAGGTTTATTCCTAGGTTTTTTATTCTTTTTGTTGCAATGGTAAATGGAAGTGTTTTCTGAATTTCACTTTCAGAGTTTTCATCATTAGTGTATAGGAATTCAAGAGATTTCTGTGCATTAATTTTTTCTCCTGCTACTTTACCAAATTCATTGATTAGCTCTAGTAGTTTTCTGGTAGCATCCTAGGATTCTCTATGTATAGTATCATGTCATCTGCAAACAGTGACAGCTTTACTTCTTCTTTTCAGATTTGGATTCCTTTTATTTCTTTTTCTTCTCTGATTGATGTGGCTAGAACTTCCAGAAGTATGTTGAATAACAGTGGTGAGAGTGGGCAACCTTGTCTTGTTCCTGATCTTAGTGGAAATGGTTTCAGTTTTGCACCATTGAGAATGATGTTGGCTGTGGGTTTATCATATATGGCCTTTATTATGTTGAATTAAGTTCCCTCAATGCCACTTTCTGGAGGGTTTTTTATCTTAAATTGGTGTCGAATTTTGTCAAAAGCATTCTCTGCATCTATTGTGATGATCATACGGTTTTTCTCCTTCAATTTGTTAATATGGGGTATCACGTTGATTGATTTGCCTATATTGAAAAATCATTGCACTCTTGGGAGAAACCCCACTTGATCATGGCGTATGATCCTTTTAATGTGCTGTTGGATTCTGTTTGCTAGTATTTTGTTGAGGATTTTTGCGTCTATGTTCATCAGTGATATTGGCCTGTAGTTTTCTTTTTTTGTGACATCTTTGTTTTGGTATCAGGGTGATGGTGGCCTCGTAGAATGTGCTTGGGAGTGTTTCTCCCTCTGCTATATTTTGCAAGAGTTTGAGAAGGATAGGTGTTAGCTCTTCTCTAAATGTTTGCTAAAATTCTCTTGTAAAGCCATCTGGTCCTGGGCTTTTATTTGTTGGAAGGTATTTAATCACAGTTTCAATTTCAGTGCTTGTGATTTGTCTGTTCATATTTTCTATTTTTTCCTAGTTCAGTCTCGGAAGGTTGTGCCTTTCTAATAATTTCTCCATTTCTTCTAGGTTGTCCATTTTATTGGCATATAGTTGCTTGTAGTAATCTCTCATGATCCTTTGCATTTCTGCAGTGTCAGTTTTTACTTCTCCTTTTTCATTTCGAATTCTATTGATTTGAGGCTTCTCCCTTTTTTTCTTGATGAGCCTCACTAATAATTTATCAATTTTGTGTATTTTTTCAAAGAACCAGCTTTTAGTTTTATTGATCTTTGCTATCGTTTCCTTCATTTCTTTTTCATTTTTTTCTGATCTGATCTTTATTATTTCTTTCCATATGCTAACTTTGGGGGGTTTTTCTGTTCTTCTTTTTCTAATTGCTTTAGTTGTAAGGTTAGGTTGTAAATTTGAGATCTTTCTTGTTTCTTAATGTAGGATTGTACTGCTATAAACTCCCCTCTTAGAACTTGTTTTGCTGTATCCAGTAGGTTTTGGTTCATCGTGTTTTCATTGTCATTTGTTTCTCGGTATTTTTTGATTTCCACTTTAATTTCTTCAGTTATCTCTTGGTTAAGTAGAGTATTGTTTATCGTCCATTTTTTTGTATTTTTTACAGATTTTTTTCCTGTAATTGATATCTAGTCTCATAGTGCTGTGGTCGGAAAATATACCTGATATGATTTAAATTTTCTTAAATTTACCAAGGCTTGATTTGTGACCCTAGATATGATCTATTTCCTATTACCATTTTCTTAATTGTTTTGGGTTTGGTGTTGTAGGTCTTTTCCTTCTCTTGTGTTTCCTACCTAGATAACTTCCTTTAACATTTGTTGTAAAGCCAGTTTGGCTGTGCTGAATTCTTGTAGCTTTTGCTTGTCTGTAAAGCTTTTAATTTCTCCATCAAATCTGAATGAAATTAAGTCCATCGAGTTTAATGTATCATTTAAAGTTTGTGTTTCCTTCTTTATTTTCATTTTGGTTGATCTGTCCATTGGTGAAGGTGGGGTGTTAAAGTCCCCTACTATGATTGTTTTCCTGTCGATTTCCCCTTTTATGGCTGTTAGTATTTGCCTTATGTATTCAGGTGCTCCTATGTTGGGTTCATAAATATTTACAATTTTTATATCTTATTGGATTGATCCCTTGACCATTATGTAGTGTCCTTCTTTGTCTCTTGTAATAATCTTTGTTTTAAAGTGTATTTTGTCTGATATGAGAATTGCTACTCCAGCTTTCTTTTGATTTCCATTTGCATGGAATATCTTTTTCCATCCCCTCACTTTCAGTCTATATGTGTCTCTAGGTCTGAAGTGGGTCTCTTGTAGACAGAATATATATGGGTTGTGCTTTTGTATCCATTCAGCCAGTCTATGTCTTTTGGTTGGAGCATTTAATCTATTTACATTTAAGGTAATTATAGATATGTACGTTCCTATTACCATTTTCTTAATTGTTTTGGGTTTGGTGTTGTAGGTCTTTTCCTTCTCTTGTGTTTCCTACCTAGATAACTTCCTTTAACATTTGTTGTAAAGCCAGTTTGGCTGTGCTGAATTCTTGTAGCTTTTGCTTGTCTGTAAAGCTTTTAATTTCTCCATCAAATCTGAATGAGATCTTTGCTGGGTAGTGTAACCTTGGTTGTGGTTTTTTTCCCTTTCATCACTTTAAATATGTCCTGCCACTCCCTTCTTGCTTGCAAAGTTTCTGCTGAAAGATCAGCTGTTTACCTTATTGGGATTCCCTTGTATGCTATTTGTTGTTTTTCCCTTGCTACTTTTAATATTTTTTTCTTTGTATTTAATTTTTTAACATCTTTATTGGAGTATAATTGCTTTACAATGGTGTGTTAGTTTCTGCTTTATAACAAAGAGAATCTATAGTGAGGTGGATGGACCTAGAGTCTGTCATACAGAATGAAGTAAGTCAGAAACAGAAAAAGAAATACTGTATGCTAACACATATATATAGAATCTAAGAAAAAAAAAGGTCATGAAGAACTTAGGGACAAGATGGGAATAAAGACAAAGACCTAGTTCAGAATGGACTTGAGGATATGTGGTGGGAGAAGAGTAAGCTGTATGTAATTTTTGATTGTTTGTTTAATATGTGTCTTGGCATGTTTCTCCTTTGATTTATCGTGTATGGGACTCTCTGTGCTTCCTGGACTTGATTAACTATTTCCTTTCTCATATTAAGGAAGTTTTAAACTATAATCTCTTCAAATGTTTTCTCAGTTCCTTTCTTTTTCTCTTCTTCATCTGGGACCCCTATAATTCGAATGTTGTTGCATTTAGTATTGCCCCAGAGGTCTCTGTGACTGTCCTCAATTCTTTTCATTGTTTTTTCTTTATTCTGGTCTGTACTAGTTATTTCCACTATTTTATCTTCCAGGTCACTTATCCATTCTTCTGCCTCAGTTATTCTGCTATTGATCCCTCCTAGAGAATTTTTAATTTGACTTATTGTGTTGTTCATGATTGTTTGTTTGCTATTTAGCTCTTCTTGGTCCTTGTTAAACGTTTCTTATATGTTCTCCATTCTATTTCCAAGATTTTGGATCATGTTTACTATCATTATTCTGAATTCTTTTTCAGATAGACTGCCTATTCCTCTTCATTTGTTAGGTCTGGTGGGTTTTGCCTTGCTCCTTCATCTGTTTTGTGTTTCTCAGTTTCTCATTTTGCTTAACTTACTGTGTTTTGGTTCTCCTTTTCACAGGCTGCAGGTTCATACTTCCTATTGCTTATGGTGTTTGCCCCCAGTGGGTAAGGTTGCTTTAATTAATTGTGTAGCCTTCCTGGTGGAGGGGAGTAGTGCCTGTGTTCTGGTGGATGAGGCTGGATCTTGTCTTTTTGGTTTGCAGTTTCACGTCCAGTCATATGTTTTTGGGTGTCTGTGACCTTGTTATGATTTTAGGCAGCCTCTCTGCTAATGGGTGGGGTTGTGTTCCTGTCTTGCTAGTTCTTTGGTTTAGGGTGTCCAGCACTGGTGCTTTCTGGTCATTGAGTGGAGCTGGGTCTTGGCATTGAGATGGAGATCTCTGGGAGATTTTCACCGTTTGATATTACACGGAACTGGGAAGTCTCTTGTGGACCAGTGTCCTGAACTTGGCTCTCCCATCTCAGAGGCACAGCTCTGACACCTGGCTGGAGCACCAAGAGCCTGCCATCCACACGGCTCAGAAGAAAAGGGAGAAAGAAAGAAAAAGATAAAATAAAATTAAATAAAAAATTTAGTAAAATTAAAAACAAAAAGTAATTTTTAAAAAATATTTTTAAAGTAATTAAAAAGACAGAAAGAAAGAAGAGAACAACCAAATGAAAAAAACAAATCCACAAACGATAGCAAGCACTGAAATCTATACTAAAAAAACAAACAAACAAGAATCCAAAAAAACGGATAGAGAGAACCTTAGGATAATTGGAAGAAGTAAAGCTATACAGACAAAATCACACAGAGAAGCCTAGGCATACACACTCACAAAAAGAGAAAAAGGCAAAAAATATATATATCGTTGCTCCCAAAGTCCACCTCCTCAATTTGGGATGATTCATTGTCTATTCAGGTATTCCAATAGATTCAGGGTACATCAAGTTGACTGTGGAGATTTAATCCACTTCTCCTGAGGCTGCTGGGAGAAATTCCTCTTTCTCGTCTTTGTTTGCACAACTCCTGGGATTCAGCTTTGTATTTGGCCGTGCCTCTGCATTTAGGTCACCTGAGGGCGTCTGTTCTTTGTTCAGACAGGATAGGGTTAAAGGAGCAGCTGATTCTGGCGTCTGGCTCACTCAGGCCGTGGGGAACGAGGGATACGGAGTGCGGGGTGAGCCTGCGCTGGCAGATGCCAGCATGACACTGCTCCAGCCTGAGGTGTGCCATTTGTTCTCATAGGGAAGTTGTCCCTGGATCACGGGACCCTGGCAATGGCGGGTCCACAGGCTCCCGGGAGGGGAGGTGTGGATAGTGATGTGTGCTCGCACACAGGCTTCTTGGTGGTGGCAGCAGCAGCCTTACCATCTCATGCCCATCTCTGGGGTCCACACTGATAGCCGTGGCTCGCGCCCGTCTCTGGAGTTCCTTTAAGCAGCGCTCTTAATCGCCCCTCCTCTCACACCAGGAAACAAGGAGGCAAGAAAAAGTCTCTTTGGCCGTTCCAGACTTTTTCCCAGACTCCCTCCCGGGTAGCCGTGGTGCACTAGCCTCCTTCAGGCTGTGTTCATGCAGCTGACCCCAGTCCTCTCCCTGGGATCCGACCAAAGCGGATGCCTCAGGTCCCAGCTCCGACCCATCCCGGCGGGTGAGCAGACAAGCCTCTAGGGCTGATGAGTGCTGGTTGGCACCGATCCTCTGTGCGGGAATCTCTGCACTTCACCCTCTGCACCCCTGTTGCTGCGCTCTCCTCTGTGGCTCCGAAGCTTCCCCCCTCCACCACCCACAGTCTCCATCCACAAAGGGGTTTCCTAGTGTGTGGAAACCTTTCCTCCTTCACATCTCCCTCCCAGTGGTGCCTATCCCATCCCTATTCTTTTGTCTCTGTTTTTTCTTTTTTCTTTTGTCGTACCCAGGTACATGGGGGAGTTTCTTTCCTTTAGGGAAGTCTGAGGTCTTCTGCCAGCGTTCAGTAGATTTTCTGTAGGAGTCGTTCCACATGTAGATGTATTTCTGATGTATTTGTGGGGCGGAAGGTGATCTCCACGTCTTACTCTTTTGCCCTCTTGAAGCTCCTCTGTCCTATTTTTTTCTTTTCTTTCCTTCTGGGAATCCCATATGCTCAATGGTGTACCATGTGTACCTTAAGATCTATTTTTCTTCATTATTTTTATTTCTGCACCTCAGACTAAATAATTTCAATTGACTTATTTTCACATTTGCATATTGCTTCTTCTCCCTGCTCAAATACACTATTGAACCCCATAGTGAATTTTTCATTTCAGTTATTTTACTTTTCAGCCTCAGAATTTCTATTTGGTTCCTTTTTGTAATTTCTATCTCTTTATTGCTATTTTTTTTTTTGCTGAAACATCATTCCCCTGGATTATATTACTCATTTATGCCAGCTTTCCTTTAGCTCCTTGAGCATATTTAAGACAGTTGATTTAAAGTCTTTTTCTAATAAGTCCAATGCTAGGGCTTCCTCTGAAACTGTTTCTGTTAATTTCATTTTTTTTAATGAGCCAGACTTTCTCGTTTGTTTGCCTACTTTGTCATTTATGTTGTTTGAAACTGGACATTTTGAATATTATAATATGATAAATCTGGAAAACAGATTCTCTTCCCTCTCTAGGGTTTGTTTTTATTGCTTGTTTGGGGTTAATTGTTTATTTATGCAGATTGGCTCTGAATTGGGGCACTCTTTCAAAGCTTAGCCAGGCAACTTATAACTCTGCTTTAGTCTTCACTTTCTGCTACTGGAAGCATAAAGATCAGCCTGAGCTGAAAACTCCGGGTTTTCGCTGGTATTTTCTTAGCATACATCTAACTGTGGGCATACACATGGCCTTCTGGACTTCTTGGTATATGCAGGATCCTTTCCAAGCCCTTATTCCTCCATCTGTCTCATTACCCAAACTTCTTCTTTCCTAAATTTTCAGTCTGTTTGCTGTTTGCCCCCTTTGTTGTCCCTTACCACAGATAGCTGCAACTAGTGTATTTTACTTTAAATGATTTTTAAAAATGCTTCCCAGGAGGCTCCTCCAGTTCTGAGAGAGTTCTGTAGTGGGGTGGGTGGGGGGTGGTTAAAACCTAGTCACGCCCCTGAGTCAATCTCTCAGGGCACCACCAGACAGAAAAGTGCACAACTGAAATCTTTTAAGAACTGCATCCATATTGCCCCCTCTGACACCAGTAAGCCACACCAAGAATGTAGGTCACTGTCCCCATGTCCAGTGCTGGACTGGGGAGTGCAGGATAGCAGGTTGGTAAGTGAAAATGTTCTAAGGTTCTCTTATGATGTTTTTACAGCCTCTTCATTAAGCATTCCCCTTGTTTTAGTTTTTTTCTTGTATTTTAGAGTTCTGAAAAAGTTGATTCTGATAGTTTTTCTAGCTTATTGGTATCTTCTATGATGGTACAGATCTTTGGAGCTCCCTGCGCCACAATTATTCTCAGTGACATCACTTGCTCATTTGTTTTTAAGAGGTGTACACATTATTCAGGAAAAAAATTGCTTCTGCAGATAGAGCCCTATGCAGCTGTATTAAATATCTGTTTGTTTATTTGTATTTTCCAGAAGTGCATGTAGTCTTTCCAAATGTAGAGTGTCCATCAACTGGTAGCTATGAAGTATTTGAAGTCACAGTTGCAAACTGGCAACTAAGCTAAGTTATTCCTGATCCTGTTTTAAAGTCTCCACCTTTAGAGACTCAGGCTTATCTGACTGTCTCCACTTTGAAGGTTTCCTACACGGTGAATCAAGAAAACTTATAATTGTGTGAATCTTTTGCTGAGAATTGTTAAAACAACCCAGAAGTTTTTTACAAGATAAAAATCACAGGATGTTATCAGAACACTATGACCCTTTACCCCATTACTAAGTTCCAGGATATGTCAATACTACTCTAGTCATTGGATCAGCAGCATCATTATCAACTGGGAATAAGAAATGGATATTTATGGAACCCACTTCAGACCTACTGGAGAAGGGGACCAGGAATTTATGTTTTCACAAGCTCTCCATGTTTTTCTTATGAACAGTAAATTTAAGAAGCATTGTAAACTATAGTATCATTTGCATGTTTTCATTATTTGACCACCTACTGCCTCCTCAATCCCACCAAGCAGGTAATAATCCAGGCAGAAATGTTATCCTGTCATTAAAGAGTTAATATAATTTCCATTTGTTTACTTTCTTTATACATGTTATTAGTCAGAAAATATTGGACAATTGTAGGAATTTGGGTTTCCATCTAATGTAGATGAATTTCATTTAGCTCTCTCTAAACAGGCACTCACTTATTTTCTTGGTTATTACCTATTGTTGGTATTTGTTATTATCCCGTAATTCCAAAGGTAATTTTATTAGTAGGATGGTAATTGTCACTTTGAAAATATATCAGACAATTTCTTTTAATTTTCTAATCTGTAAACTTCCCTAACAAAATTCCCAAAGAAGTCACTATTAGCCATAAGTTGGGCCATTGAAATTTAGTATTATATAAATAGTTTTTTTCCTAAATGATTCCAACATTATATGGCCAATGTAGTGATCTTATGCAGTTCTCTATGATATTCCCTATATCTGTGGAGACCGTTCATGGGGGAAAAATGCATCTCAAGCAGAACTATACTGGTTCCTTTTTATATTCAATCTATTCCATCAAATCTGAATGAGATCTTTGCTGGGTAGTGTAACCTTGGTTGTGGTTTTTTTCCCTTTCATCACTTTAAATATGTCCTGCCACTCCCTTCTTGCTTGCAAAGTTTCTGCTGAAAGATCAGCTGTTTACCTTATTGGGATTCCCTTGTATGCTATTTGTTGTTTTTCCCTTGCTACTTTTAATATTTTTTTCTTTGTATTTAATTTTTTAACATCTTTATTGGAGTATAATTGCTTTACAATGGTGTGTTAGTTTCTGCTTTATAACAAAGAGAATCTATAGTGAGGTGGATGGACCTAGAGTCTGTCATACAGAATGAAGTAAGTCAGAAACAGAAAAAGAAATACTGTATGCTAACACATATATATAGAATCTAAGAAAAAAAAAGGTCATGAAGAACTTAGGGACAAGATGGGAATAAAGACAAAGACCTAGTTCAGAATGGACTTGAGGATATGTGGTGGGAGAAGAGTAAGCTGTATGTAATTTTTGATTGTTTGTTTAATATGTGTCTTGGCATGTTTCTCCTTTGATTTATCGTGTATGGGACTCTCTGTGCTTCCTGGACTTGATTAACTATTTCCTTTCTCATATTAAGGAAGTTTTAAACTATAATCTCTTCAAATGTTTTCTCAGTTCCTTTCTTTTTCTCTTCTTCATCTGGGACCCCTATAATTCGAATGTTGTTGCATTTAGTATTGCCCCAGAGGTCTCTGTGACTGTCCTCAATTCTTTTCATTGTTTTTTCTTTATTCTGGTCTGTACTAGTTATTTCCACTATTTTATCTTCCAGGTCACTTATCCATTCTTCTGCCTCAGTTATTCTGCTATTGATCCCTCCTAGAGAATTTTTAATTTGACTTATTGTGTTGTTCATGATTGTTTGTTTGCTATTTAGCTCTTCTTGGTCCTTGTTAAACGTTTCTTATATGTTCTCCATTCTATTTCCAAGATTTTGGATCATGTTTACTATCATTATTCTGAATTCTTTTTCAGATAGACTGCCTATTCCTCTTCATTTGTTAGGTCTGGTGGGTTTTGCCTTGCTCCTTCATCTGTTTTGTGTTTCTCAGTTTCTCATTTTGCTTAACTTACTGTGTTTTGGTTCTCCTTTTCACAGGCTGCAGGTTCATACTTCCTATTGCTTATGGTGTTTGCCCCCAGTGGGTAAGGTTGCTTTAATTAATTGTGTAGCCTTCCTGGTGGAGGGGAGTAGTGCCTGTGTTCTGGTGGATGAGGCTGGATCTTGTCTTTTTGGTTTGCAGTTTCACGTCCAGTCATATGTTTTTGGGTGTCTGTGACCTTGTTATGATTTTAGGCAGCCTCTCTGCTAATGGGTGGGGTTGTGTTCCTGTCTTGCTAGTTCTTTGGTTTAGGGTGTCCAGCACTGGTGCTTTCTGGTCATTGAGTGGAGCTGGGTCTTGGCATTGAGATGGAGATCTCTGGGAGATTTTCACCGTTTGATATTACACGGAACTGGGAAGTCTCTTGTGGACCAGTGTCCTGAACTTGGCTCTCCCATCTCAGAGGCACAGCTCTGACACCTGGCTGGAGCACCAAGAGCCTGCCATCCACACGGCTCAGAAGAAAAGGGAGAAAGAAAGAAAAAGATAAAATAAAATTAAATAAAAAATTTAGTAAAATTAAAAACAAAAAGTAATTTTTAAAAAATATTTTTAAAGTAATTAAAAAGACAGAAAGAAAGAAGAGAACAACCAAATGAAAAAAACAAATCCACAAACGATAGCAAGCACTGAAATCTATACTAAAAAAACAAACAAACAAGAATCCAAAAAAACGGATAGAGAGAACCTTAGGATAATTGGAAGAAGTAAAGCTATACAGACAAAATCACACAGAGAAGCCTAGGCATACACACTCACAAAAAGAGAAAAAGGCAAAAAATATATATATCGTTGCTCCCAAAGTCCACCTCCTCAATTTGGGATGATTCATTGTCTATTCAGGTATTCCAATAGATTCAGGGTACATCAAGTTGACTGTGGAGATTTAATCCACTTCTCCTGAGGCTGCTGGGAGAAATTCCTCTTTCTCGTCTTTGTTTGCACAACTCCTGGGATTCAGCTTTGTATTTGGCCGTGCCTCTGCATTTAGGTCACCTGAGGGCGTCTGTTCTTTGTTCAGACAGGATAGGGTTAAAGGAGCAGCTGATTCTGGCGTCTGGCTCACTCAGGCCGTGGGGAACGAGGGATACAGAGTGCGGGGTGAGCCTGCGCTGGCAGATGCCAGCATGACACTGCTCCAGCCTGAGGTGTGCCATTTGTTCTCATAGGGAAGTTGTCCCTGGATCACGGGACCCTGGCAATGGCGGGTCCACAGGCTCCCGGGAGGGGAGGTGTGGATAGTGATGTGTGCTCGCACACAGGCTTCTTGGTGGTGGCAGCAGCAGCCTTACCATCTCATGCCCATCTCTGGGGTCCACACTGATAGCCGTGGCTCGCGCCCGTCTCTGGAGTTCCTTTAAGCAGCGCTCTTAATCGCCCCTCCTCTCACACCAGGAAACAAGGAGGCAAGAAAAAGTCTCTTTGGCCGTTCCAGACTTTTTCCCAGACTCCCTCCCGGGTAGCCGTGGTGCACTAGCCTCCTTCAGGCTGTGTTCATGCAGCTGACCCCAGTCCTCTCCCTGGGATCCGACCAAAGCGGATGCCTCAGGTCCCAGCTCCGACCCATCCCGGCGGGTGAGCAGACAAGCCTCTAGGGCTGATGAGTGCTGGTTGGCACCGATCCTCTGTGCGGGAATCTCTGCACTTCACCCTCTGCACCCCTGTTGCTGCGCTCTCCTCTGTGGCTCCGAAGCTTCCCCCCTCCACCACCCACAGTCTCCATCCACAAAGGGGTTTCCTAGTGTGTGGAAACCTTTCCTCCTTCACATCTCCCTCCCAGTGGTGCCTATCCCATCCCTATTCTTTTGTCTCTGTTTTTTCTTTTTTCTTTTGTCGTACCCAGGTACATGGGGGAGTTTCTTTCCTTTAGGGAAGTCTGAGGTCTTCTGCCAGCGTTCAGTAGATTTTCTGTAGGAGTCGTTCCACATGTAGATGTATTTCTGATGTATTTGTGGGGCGGAAGGTGATCTCCACGTCTTACTCTTTTGCCCTCTTGAAGCTCCTCTGTCCTATTTTTTTCTTTTCTTTCCTTCTGGGAATCCCATATGCTCAATGGTGTACCATGTGTACCTTAAGATCTATTTTTCTTCATTATTTTTATTTCTGCACCTCAGACTAAATAATTTCAATTGACTTATTTTCACATTTGCATATTGCTTCTTCTCCCTGCTCAAATACACTATTGAACCCCATAGTGAATTTTTCATTTCAGTTATTTTACTTTTCAGCCTCAGAATTTCTATTTGGTTCCTTTTTGTAATTTCTATCTCTTTATTGCTATTTTTTTTTTTGCTGAAACATCATTCCCCTGGATTATATTACTCATTTATGCCAGCTTTCCTTTAGCTCCTTGAGCATATTTAAGACAGTTGATTTAAAGTCTTTTTCTAATAAGTCCAATGCTAGGGCTTCCTCTGAAACTGTTTCTGTTAATTTCATTTTTTTTAATGAGCCAGACTTTCTCGTTTGTTTGCCTACTTTGTCATTTATGTTGTTTGAAACTGGACATTTTGAATATTATAATATGATAAATCTGGAAAACAGATTCTCTTCCCTCTCTAGGGTTTGTTTTTATTGCTTGTTTGGGGTTAATTGTTTATTTATGCAGATTGGCTCTGAATTGGGGCACTCTTTCAAAGCTTAGCCAGGCAACTTATAACTCTGCTTTAGTCTTCACTTTCTGCTACTGGAAGCATAAAGATCAGCCTGAGCTGAAAACTCCGGGTTTTCGCTGGTATTTTCTTAGCATACATCTAACTGTGGGCATACACATGGCCTTCTGGACTTCTTGGTATATGCAGGATCCTTTCCAAGCCCTTATTCCTCCATCTGTCTCATTACCCAAACTTCTTCTTTCCTAAATTTTCAGTCTGTTTGCTGTTTGCCCCCTTTGTTGTCCCTTACCACAGATAGCTGCAACTAGTGTATTTTACTTTAAATGATTTTTAAAAATGCTTCCCAGGAGGCTCCTCCAGTTCTGAGAGAGTTCTGTAGTGGGGTGGGTGGGGGGTGGTTAAAACCTAGTCACGCCCCTGAGTCAATCTCTCAGGGCACCACCAGACAGAAAAGTGCACAACTGAAATCTTTTAAGAACTGCATCCATATTGCCCCCTCTGACACCAGTAAGCCACACCAAGAATGTAGGTCACTGTCCCCATGTCCAGTGCTGGACTGGGGAGTGCAGGATAGCAGGTTGGTAAGTGAAAATGTTCTAAGGTTCTCTTATGATGTTTTTACAGCCTCTTCATTAAGCATTCCCCTTGTTTTAGTTTTTTTCTTGTATTTTAGAGTTCTGAAAAAGTTGATTCTGATAGTTTTTCTAGCTTATTGGTATCTTCTATGATGGTACAGATCTTTGGAGCTCCCTGCGCCACAATTATTCTCAGTGACATCACTTGCTCATTTGTTTTTAAGAGGTGTACACATTATTCAGGAAAAAAATTGCTTCTGCAGATAGAGCCCTATGCAGCTGTATTAAATATCTGTTTGTTTATTTGTATTTTCCAGAAGTGCATGTAGTCTTTCCAAATGTAGAGTGTCCATCAACTGGTAGCTATGAAGTATTTGAAGTCACAGTTGCAAACTGGCAACTAAGCTAAGTTATTCCTGATCCTGTTTTAAAGTCTCCACCTTTAGAGACTCAGGCTTATCTGACTGTCTCCACTTTGAAGGTTTCCTACACGGTGAATCAAGAAAACTTATAATTGTGTGAATCTTTTGCTGAGAATTGTTAAAACAACCCAGAAGTTTTTTACAAGATAAAAATCACAGGATGTTATCAGAACACTATGACCCTTTACCCCATTACTAAGTTCCAGGATATGTCAATACTACTCTAGTCATTGGATCAGCAGCATCATTATCAACTGGGAATAAGAAATGGATATTTATGGAACCCACTTCAGACCTACTGGAGAAGGGGACCAGGAATTTATGTTTTCACAAGCTCTCCATGTTTTTCTTATGAACAGTAAATTTAAGAAGCATTGTAAACTATAGTATCATTTGCATGTTTTCATTATTTGACCACCTACTGCCTCCTCAATCCCACCAAGCAGGTAATAATCCAGGCAGAAATGTTATCCTGTCATTAAAGAGTTAATATAATTTCCATTTGTTTACTTTCTTTATACATGTTATTAGTCAGAAAATATTGGACAATTGTAGGAATTTGGGTTTCCATCTAATGTAGATGAATTTCATTTAGCTCTCTCTAAACAGGCACTCACTTATTTTCTTGGTTATTACCTATTGTTGGTATTTGTTATTATCCCGTAATTCCAAAGGTAATTTTATTAGTAGGATGGTAATTGTCACTTTGAAAATATATCAGACAATTTCTTTTAATTTTCTAATCTGTAAACTTCCCTAACAAAATTCCCAAAGAAGTCACTATTAGCCATAAGTTGGGCCATTGAAATTTAGTATTATATAAATAGTTTTTTTCCTAAATGATTCCAACATTATATGGCCAATGTAGTGATCTTATGCAGTTCTCTATGATATTCCCTATATCTGTGGAGACCGTTCATGGGGGAAAAATGCATCTCAAGCAGAACTATACTGGTTCCTTTTTATATTCAATCTATTGTATGCATTGTATTTAATTAAAATCAATTTGAATCAGACAGGGACTTGTGTATTCCATCATATGATTTCATCTTTGTCTTTGCATCTTACATACCCTGGGAAGGATTTTACCCCTTTTCACTTAGGGAATAAAGGCTTTTTTTGGTGATAAATCATCTAAAAGGACAGATTGGATTCAGCACTAGTGATATTCTAGCAGCATGAGGAATTGGAAGGAATGCTTAGCTGAAGCAGCAAAACCTGTGTTTGTAAAGTAACTTACCAAAGCTGATCAAGAATCTCCATGGGTATTTTATCTTCTTGGAAGAGTCTTTGCCAATCTTCCATAAAAGCTGTTCCCTGTCCTTGGATATTGGTGAATGACCAGGTAATAAAGCATGAAGTTAAAGCCAAGAGTCCAACTACTTATCCATTTGGAGTGGGATGGCCTGAAAGGAAATAGTGACCTCAGGAGGATCAATTATAGAATGACTAAAGATAATTTGACATGCTGAGTGGTCCTGGGACTTTTTCTTTTTCTGGTTGACTATGGATGACCTAAAGACCATTCTCTGTGATGTATAGCTTCTTCATGTACTGCTCTATGATTTGTGAGATGGGGGAGGAGTTAGTGGGGAAGGAATAGGGCAGGTTAAGGATGAGTTCAGTGGACTAGGGCCGCCTAGTTTCCTGTAGGAAGAAGTGTACCCTGTATTAGTTATCTATAGCTGCATAATAAATTACCCCAAAACTTAGAAGCTTAAAATGATAAACATTTATTTATTTATTTATTTATTAACTGTTTCCATGCTTTGTTTTAATAATACTCATAGTGGGGAGACTAGTCTTACAGGGGTATTTTGACAGAATGGAATAAGAAATTTCAGCATAATTTGAGCAAGCTTAGGTTTCTCATTGAAGATTTTTACGCAAAATTCATCTCAGTCCCTCATCAGTAGCCAGTTTTAATGACTTATCTTCTAAAATCATAATGAAATTTAAATTATCTTCTATGAAAGACAGGGATTTTAGATCCACAAAATTTTTTTTTTAGTTCAGCTGACTTTTGTAGTGAAACTTTTCAAGGAAGCAGTATGTTTACTTACATTCTGGAACCAGTTCCTTAAATGGGGTAACTAATCCAGAATGTTTTCCAGTCATCACAGCTGTGCCATCAGAATGTAATCCTACACAAATCCTAACTCCATTTATTAACTTACAATTTGTCAGTCAGGAATCCAGGCATGGATTAATGGGTTTCATACAAGACCACACAGGTTCTGGATGGGGTGTTATTCTTCTCTCAAGGCTTGACTAGGGAGGATCTGCTTCCAAGCTCACTCAAGGGGTTTTTGGAAAGATTCAATTTGTTGCAAGCTGTTGCTTGCAGTTCCTTGCTGATTATTGGTTAGAGATTGCCCTCATTACCTTACAACATGGGTCTCTCCATAGGACAACTGACATCATGGCAGATGACTTCCATTAAAACGAGAAAATTTAAGTAAGAGAGAATGAGCAAGACAGAAGCCAGAGTCTTTTTATAATCTAATATTGGAAGTGACATCCCATTACTTCTGCCATATTTTATTCATTAGAAGTAATTTACTGGGCCCAACCCATACCCAGCAGAAGGATATTACACAGGGCATGACTATCAAGAAGCAGTGTCATTGGAGACCATCTTAGGGGCTGCCTACCACAACCCGCACAGTATAAGATTCCATTTGCTTAACTTCCTGGGATTCACTGACAGTGAAGAAGAGATCTACACTAGACATGCCTTAAGGAATACAATTCTAGATCAATACATAATGCCAGAACTTCTGATATGAAAACCTG
The DNA here is from genome assembly GCF_002837175.3 of Physeter macrocephalus. Classification (NCBI taxonomy): domain Eukaryota; kingdom Metazoa; phylum Chordata; class Mammalia; order Artiodactyla; family Physeteridae; genus Physeter; species Physeter macrocephalus. The sequence goes on along the minus strand of NC_041234.1, from coordinate 35,926,490 downwards.
TTACTGCATAATCAACCAAAGGGAAAGGCATCACCTGGAGATAAAGCCATGATACCCCCCAGGCAGAAAGCATCTTACAAGAGGAACTAAGCTCTCTTAATCAGTATATTACAGATTATTATCTTCTCACAGTAGGCCAACCCTAATACAGAAAAGGGAGAATCCCTTCACGACCCCATATCATCTTGTGTGGCCTCAACCTTTGTATCCCTATTCCATAATTAGCTTTCACTCAGATCATATCTCCAAGTGACAACCACTATGCCTGGATGGAACTTTACCTTCCGTATTCATATCATGAAATGGTGCCTTCTGAAATCAGTATCCTTATTCCTATTCTAAGGAAGTCCAGGTAACCCCCACACTGAGAAGATTGCAATGTGCCTTTAAGAAGAGGCAGAATATGCCAGACAAGAGTAACATTGTATTATGAATATATAAAAATTTCCCTAAGTTAAAGGAAACTGGGTGTAAAACAAATTTAACTTGAAAATAAGAACAAATGGATAAATTAATTTTTGTCTGAGAATGACTTAACATCTACAAAAGCAAATATAATCCTGGAAAGCCAACAAAACTAAAACAAGTGAGTTAAAAAAAATTATGTTTTGATGGGCTTCCCTGGTGGCACAGTGGTTAAGAATTGGCCTGCCAATACAGGGGACATGGGTTTGAGCTCTGGTCCAGGAAGATCCCACATGCTGCAGAGCAACTAAGCCCGTGTGCCACAACTACTGAGCCCGCATGCCACAACTACTGAAGCCTGCGTGCCTAGAGCCTGTGTTCCACAACAAGAGAAGCCACCGCAATGAGAAACCCATCACCACAACGAAGAGTAGCCCCCGCTCCCCGCAACTAGAGAAAGCCCGCGTGCAGGAACGAAGACCCAACGCAGCCAAAAGTAAATAAATTAAATAAATAATGTTTTGAATAAAATTTATGTATATATATACTGGTGAATCATTTTTAAACAATTAAAAATAAACATGAAAACATTGGCAAATGAGCAGAATATGCGTAATGGGCTAAAATGAGTCAGAAATAAATAGAAAAACATCACAAATCATTCAAAGAATCCCAAATGATGATGTCTAATAAAAGTTTAGAAACTTTGTCCTACAATACAGAAAAGTTAACTATGACTAACAAACCAACCACAGGAGTATTTATATTCTATAAATTGAATGTGTTGACCAAACAGTTTCTTTTAAATCATATTTTTCTTTCCCAGTAATTAATATTGCTTGGAATACAGAAGAATCCAGTTCACTGTGTCACACAGAACAGAAAGAGTCTACTTTTACCTACACCATTCAATCATTATACCTCAGTAGGAGCTGGGGAGGCAGGTTCAGGGGGGACTAAAGCTTTCCTACAGTTTGGAAAAGCTCTTTAAGAAAAAGTACAAAGTTACGAATGCAAAATTGTTATGAAAGTGAATATTTATTTAGAATGATGTTATGGATTGAATACTTGTGCCCCCACCCCCCAAAATTCATATGCTGAAATCCCAATCCTCAATGTGATGGTATTAGGAGGTGAGGCTTTGGGGAGATGATTAGTTCATGAAGGTGTAACCCTCATGAGTAGGATTAGTGTTTTTATAAGAGATCCATAGAGCTATCTCACCCCTTCTGCCATGCGAGGACACTGTGAGAAGATAGCCACCTATGAACCAGGAAGCAGGTCCTCACCAGACACCAAATCTGCCAGCACCTTGTTCTTGGACTTCCCAGACTCCAGAACTATGAGAAATAAATGTTTGTTATTTAAACAACTTTGTGGTGTTTTTTTTTATACCAAACCAAATGAACTAAGACTGATGAGAAACTGACATCACAACACTTTACATTTTTTAAAGCTGACACACAATGTAAATGTCACAAAATATAGAAAAAAATAACTATATTTTTATTACCTGACTCATCTCTATAATCTTTTATCCTGCATTCGTTAGCTGCCTGCTCTTTTATTGCTTCTTCATATGACAAGGGATCTGTAATATCATTTGTTTAATCAAATTGATTTTTTAATTATCAATAGTTGGGATATGTAAATAATGTAAGTTCATACATATGCAAAATAGAGTTTAAAGCAAAGGCTATAAAGAAAGATAAAGAAGGACACACATATGTACTTGCTGTCTGCTATAGGTCTATGCCTTATGAACCCAGGCATTCTCATGCAATTCTTATTAAAAGCAAAAGAAAATGTGTAGTGGATGCATAACTGAATGTGCTGCATTATTAGTATAGTACTTTCAGATGAGTCCTTCTGTTTTGTCTAGGCATAGATGAGAACCAAACTTTCCACTTATAATTTTATACATCTGATAATTTGAAAACTTTTTTACAGACTTTAATTTCACTTAATTCCTTTCAAATCTTGTTTCTCCTCCTTTACCCACATATTTCTCAAGCCAAACACATTTACATCAGAATATCAGATGAGTTGGCACAACTAGAAGTCAGAATATTCCTGAAAGCCATTTCTATATCAGGGCAGTTAACAATAAATTAAAAACATGGAAACAACTTCAAACCACATGAACACATCCTACTAAACCTCAACTAAATGTATATGAATCTCCCTTTGCTCTTAGCAGATCTCAAATATGTTTGAAGTCATTCCAGTGTCCCCTGACAGAAAAGGTGGTATGATGGAGGGAAAGCTGAAGTGGAAAGAGACAACAGTCTTAATCAAATGCTGTAAAAATATCTTACCCTTAAAATTTTGCAAATAAGAACATATGAACATGTCTCTAAGGTGTCTCCCAAGGTTTTAGAAGAGGCCTATGCAAATGACAGACTCTAAAGCTTAAGATTTCTTAGTTCCAGAGTAAATCCACCTCTGCATCACATCTGATAACTTAGGTCTAGAGCACATAATGTCAGCAAGTACTAAGAACAAAACTCTCGCATCTATTTTGTAAACCTCTTAGCAGCCTTCTTTAGAAAAATTGAATCACTTCTCCTCAAAGGAAAATTTTGTGAATTTGTCATTTAACATGAGAAAGATGTTTATGTCTCCTTCTTCTCTTGGGAATTTCAAACCGAACAGAAAGGAAAATGAGACACAGAAATGTAAATTATGATATCAAGGAGACAAGGATACATTTATAATCTTGACCCACAATATATGTAGGAACAATGAGGACAGAAGAATGGTAGCTTACTTAGTAGAATAGTGGAAGGTAAAATATGTTTTCAGGGAAGCACAGAAAAAATGAGGAAAGCTCATTTTCTTCAAAGACTTTCATTTACTTTCAAGTAAATGTGTTAAAATTGTGGGGACCAGGGGGACCAGGGACTATAAAAGATGGAGGTATGGCATGGGAATGAAAACTGGAGTGTTGCTAGAAAATCCAACAGTTAGACATTCTTCACTATCCTCTAGTCATACCTGGACTTTCAGGGTGATCTTAATTCCACAGCTTCTGTCCCTATTGCCCCTGTAACTGCTCCAATGAGTAAAGCCTTAGGCCACAGAGCCCGATGACTAGGCACTCTGTAACCTTTTTGATAGTGACATCTGACTTACCAAGGCTTGAGTGTCTTTCATCAAGATAGAATTAGGTATTTTTTGATTTGCTCTTTGATTTCTTCAGTGATCACTTCATTATTAAGTAGTGTATTGTTTAGCCTCCATGTGTTTGTATTTTTTACAGATCTTTTCCTATAATTGATATCTAGTCTCATAGAGTTGTGGTCGGAAAAGATACTTGATACGATTTCAATTTTCTTAATTTACCAAGGCTAGATTTGGCACCCAAGATATGTTCTATCCTGGAGAATGATCCATGAGCACTTGAGAAAAATGTGTATTCTGTTGTTTTTGGATGGAATGTCCTATAAATATCAATCCCACTGCTGGGCATATACCCTGAGAAAACCATAATTCAAAGAGAGTCATGTACCAAAATGTTCATTGCAGCTCTATTTACAATAGCCAGGACATGGAAGCAACCTAAGTGTCCAAAAACAGATGAATGGATAAAGAAGATGTGGCACATATATACAATGGAATATTACTCAGCCATAAAAAGAAATGAAACTGAGTTATTTGTAATGAGGTGGATAGACCTGGAGTCTGTCACACAGAGTGAAGTAAGTCAGAAGGAGAAAAACAAATACCGTATGCTAACACATATATATGGAATCTAAGAAAAAAAAATGTCATGAAGAGATTAGTGGTAGGACAGGAATAAAACACAGACCTACTAGAGCATGGACTTGAGGACATGGGGAGGGGGAAGGGTAAGCTGTGACGAAGTGAGAGAGTGGCAGGGACATATATGCACTACCAAATGTAAATTAGATAGCTAGTGGGAAGCTGCCGCATAGCACAGGGAGATCACCTCTGTGCTTTGTGACCACGAGAGGGGTGGGATAGGGAGGGTGGGAGGGAGGGAGACGCAAGAGGGAAGAGATATGGGAACATATGTATATGTATAACTGATTCACTATGTTGTAAAGCAGAAACTAACACACCATTGTAAAGCAATTATACTCCAATAAAGATGTTTAAAAAAATGAAGTAGGATGGGTGTCTGTACATAGCTCTCAGACCCTTTATATCATACTATCCTTAACAATTTACTTTACCATCGTTCTTTGATTAGTGAGATCAGCTATTGTTGGAGAGATCTGTACCACTTGTCTGTCTCAATGAGTTTCCAAGGTTCATTAAACTTAACTGGAATTTTCAAGTGTGAGCCTCCAATTATAACCATAGTGATGCCATTTGACCTCTGTAGCGCCAAGGAGTCACATTTTATATAGATATTAGTTTCAGAAATCAGCTAGTAATATGAAACAAGGATAGCCAAAATAATGTTATCTATGCATTGAGTGGTCAGTAAACAAAATATATAAGATTTTATGTATAAAAACATGCACAGTAGTATATATATATATAATTGAATAATATATAATATGTAATAGAAAGAATACATTCAATATATAGTTTAAAGGTATTTTAATTCATAATGGAAAGAAAAATATGCAATGTCATGTCATGTGAACATTTATATTTGAAATCATTTAAGATATATGTTTGAGGGTAGAGTTTTATTGGTTTTGGTGAAGACAATAGCTAGAACTAGAGGCAGTAAAAGTTCTAAGGCCCAGAGAGATTAACCAAGTTGTAGTCCCAGGAAACCTATTAGTTATGCAAACACCAGGAAACCTATTCCAAAGAGTTAAAGCAATCTCAAAAGTCAGTGATGCAGAAAGATCCAAAAGTTTTGAATCAATAAAAGATGGTAGTTTGAGTCAGAGAAGGCCAAGTGAAAGTGAGAATGGCCTGAGTTAGCTGTTGAGTATGAAATTTGTGTCTAGAGCTCACCTTTACCAGTCTCTAGATGAGTTAATGTATCCTTGTCTTACAAAGATATCTTAAAGGGACCAAAGAAGGGAAGAGGGTAAGCCACCACCTCTGCAGTTTTCCCCTCTCTATTTAAAGGCAGGGTGTTATGTCCTTAGTTCATCTGGTTAAAAAGCCCTGTTCTACTCTGAGATGCAATTTAGCAGGAGACAGGTTTTTCTGACAGCTCTCTTGTTCTTGCCCTTACCAGGCATCAGGCATGTGGTCTCCTGGGTGCCAGGACAAATTTCTTTTCATGCGTAATTTAGGTCTTCAGCTAAAGGTTTTCTTCCAAAAAATTCTGAATTGGTTGCATAAACTACATAAGGATCATTGTCATTGGAAATATTAAAGAACTATGTGCTAGCCTCCCATGCCTATTACACATAGGCAGCCTGTTACGTAGATGTAGCCTCACTCCCCTATGATATTTTGGGAGCCAAAATGGTGATTAAGGTCTCAGGTGAGCACAGCCATGTGTATGGATCAAATTGGTTTAGTTCACGACTCAGTTACTTCCAACTAAGGCTGAATAGGCAGTTTCTAGGCTAGAGGAAATCTGAGGGCAGAGTGACACTTAGACAGGCTACGCATCTTTCATATTGTCCAACGCAGTATTTAATAGCTCTGCCATAGGAGAGTAAAGCATTTTAAAATGGAATAACAAGATTAACAACCAGCATGTCTTCCACAGTGAGCTGAATTTTGATTTCCCTACATTCCTCCAGGATGCACTGATCAAAGTCTCAGTCAGCAGGTACTGGGCTTTTCAAACTTGGAAGTTCAATATATATAATCTGAAATGTGATGGTCTAACCCTGCCATAAATAGACACTTTGGGTAAAAGACAGAAGAGTAAGTAATGTTACCAACTCTGGGATTACCTTGTGATCTGACAGTCAATATTTCTCTTTTGAAGATGCTTGTTGACTTACATTTGTGGAGAGTTCAGGTAGTCTGAGTCAGGGTAAGCCAAGTGAGTATGGTTTTAAGTACGCTGAATAGAATTATTATAGTTAGAGTTCAGCTAAATACCTCCATATTGAGAACTATATATGTAAGACAGGCACTTCAAATGTAAATATGAGGGCTGAAACATACATGTGGTACCTGACAAAATCCAGGGAGGTGATGCAGACATCAAATAGGACAAAACCCCAGTACTCAAATTGGTCCAGCTATGTCTGTATAGCTGATTTTTCTTCACTGTCATACTGAAATCTGAACAAGGATGTGAGTATCCCTCTCCACAGGGGCCTGGTTTCCTTTGAACTATTCCAGAAAGTCAAGGATTGGTGGACGAGGAGAAGACTCCCACATGCCTTGCGTCCTGGTAGAGTTGGAGCTCTTGATTCCTATTGATAAAGAGCATAGGATCTCTGCAAGGCAGATGGAAAGTGTAGCCTATGGGAAGTAGCTGAAAAAGGATTTGGAAAGAAAAGGTGGTATGAAAGTTCAACAGAAAGACCACAGTCCAGCTCATTTGACACCTGTAAGAGCAGGAGTAACGTGGATGATAAGTTATAGTCCCAGCTATCTCTGTTTCCTTCTAAGAGATACAGTATCCGAGCTCTCCACAAAACCAAGATGCTGCAGCGCTTGCTAAGTGCTTTCTAGGTGAATTAATGATATAGTCATAAGGTCCCCTGACAGCAGAGATGACTCTTACCAGCACTTCACAAGTAAACAGAATGCCCATCCCACCCAGATGGATTCACAGAACTATTTGCTGTGGAACAAGTTGTTTATAGTAATCACCATATCTCTGCTCTTTCCTTTCCCTGTATTTCTGGTAAGGAGTAGCTTTTGAGCTTCTTTTAAACTGAATTTATTATAAATACGTGTAAGCATCTATTTCATTGTAATGACTTCTAGGTCTGAATCAGCGAACATAAAAACAGAAATAAATATTATTTGATTTGATTATAAATTATGTTTCTTTTATTAAACATTCTTAATAGAGGTAAGGGAGATATTGATGAGAAATTTAGGTAGGCAGGTAAATTATATTATTCATGAATTTCATTTCAAGATTACAACAGGCTATATCAGTATAAATTAGGTTGTTCTGTGATATCGAATGTCTCTAAAATCTCAGTGGGTTTCAACTACTAAGTTTATTTCCTGCTCGTGTTATACGACCAGTGCTTGTCAGTTATATAGTTTTGCTTAGTTATTGCCTTAACTCTGGAACTGAAACTGAAAAAGTAAACTTCACCTGAAAGGTTGCCAAATTAGTGGCAGAGGAAATAAGGTAACATGAAAAACGAAATCCTGGCTCTCAAAACTTCTACGTAGAAGAGAAATTTTCCCTTCTACTCACATATTTTTGGATAAAGCATATCACATGAACAAGCCTGCCATAAATAGTAAGAGGAAATATAATACTTTCTCAGGAAGGAACACTAAATCTATTTTGAATAATAAAAGAAAACAATAATACCATGATGGGCATTACAAAACTTTTTTATATAGACAGAGCACTGGGTATGAGAACATTGAAAACTACTGAAGGGGAGGAGAGAAGATGGTGGAAGAGTAAGACGCAGAGATCACCTTCTTCCCCACAGATACATCAGAAATACATCTACACGTGGAACTGCTCCTATAGAACATCCACTGAACATTGGCAGAAGACCTCAGACCTTCCAAAAGGCAAGAAACTCCCCACGTACCTGGGTACGGCAAAAGAAAAAGCATAAACAGAGATAGAAGAATAGGGATGGGACCTGCACCAGTGGGAGGGAGCTGTGAAGGAGGAAAGGTTTCCACACACTAGAAGCCCCTTCACGGGCGGAAATTGCGGGTGGCAGAGGGGGAAGCTTCAGAGCCACGGAGGAGAGTGCAGTAAAAGGGTGCGGAGGGCAAAGCAGAGATTCCCGCAGAGGATCGGTGCCAACCAGCACTCACCAGCCCGAGAGGCTTGTCTGCTCACCCGCCGGGGCGGGCGGGGGCTGGGAGCTGAGGCTCGGGCTTCGGTCGGAAACCAGGAGATGACTAGGTTTGGCTGCGTGAACATAGCCCGAAGGGGTTAGTGCACCACGACAAGCCGGGAGGGAGTTCGGGAGAAGTCTGGAGCTGCCGAAGAGACAAGAGACTTTTTCTTGCCTCTTTGTTTCCTGGTGCGCGAGGAGAGGGGATTAAGCACACCACTTAAAGGCGCTCCAGAAATGGGCGCAAGCCGCGGCTATCAGCGCGGACACCAGAGACGGGGATGAGAGGCTAAGGCTGCTGCTGCCGCCACCAAGAAGCCTGTGTGCGAGCACAGGTCACTCTCCACACCTCCCCTCCTGGAAGCCTGTGCAGCCCGCCACTGCGACGGTCCCGGGATCCAGGGACAACTTCCCAGGGAGAACGCACAGAGAGCCTCAGACTGCTGCAAAGTAATGCTGGCGTCTGCTGCCGCAGGCTCGCCCCGCATCCGTACCCCTCCCTCCCCCTGGCCTGAGTGAGCCAGAGTCCCCAATCAGCTGCTCCATTAAGCCTGTCCTGTCTGAGAGAAGAGCAGACGCCCTCAGGCGACCTACATGGAGAGGCAAGGCCAAATCCAAAGCTGAACACTGGGAGCTGTGCGAACAAAGAGGAGAAGGGAAATCTCTCCCAGCAGCCTCAGGAGCAGCGGATTAAATCTCCACAATCAACTTGATGTACCCTGCATCTGTGGAAAACCTGAATAGACAACAAATCATCCCAAATTGAGGAGGTGGACTTTGGGAGCAAGATATATTATTTTTTCCCCTTTTTCTCTTTTTGTGAGTGTGTATGTGTATGCTTCTGTGTGAGATTTTGTCTGTATAGCTTTACTTTAACCATTTGTCCTAGGGTTCTGACCATCTCTTTTTTTTTTTTACTTTAAAAAATTTTTCTTCTTAATAATTATTTTATTTTAATAACTTTATTTAATCCTACTTCATTTTATCTTCTTTTTTTCTTCCTTTCTTTTTCCATTTCTTCCTTCTTTCTTCCTTCCTTTCTTCCTTCCCTTCTTCCTTCCTTTCTTTCCTCCTTTCTACCTTCCTTCCTTCCTTTCTTTCTTTCTTCCCTCCTTTCTTCCTCTCTTCCTTCCTTCCTTCCTTTATTCCATCCTTCCTTTCTTTCTTTCCTTACTACATTTTCTCCCTTTTATTCTGAGACATGTGGATTAAAGGCTCTTGATGCCCCAGCCAGGTGTCCGGGCTGTGCCTCTGAGGTGGGAGAACCAACTTCAGGACACACGTCCACAAGAGACCTCCCAGCTCCAAGTAATATCAAACGGCAAAATCTCCCAGAGATCTCCATCTCAACACCAAGACCCAGCTTCACTCAAAGACAAGCAAGCTACAGTGCGGTACACCTTATGCCCAACAACTAGTAAGACAGGACTAAAGCCCCATCCATTAGCAGAGAGGCTGCCTAAAATTATAATAAGGTTACAGACACCCCAAAACACACCAGCAGACGTGGACCTGCCAACCAAAAAGACAAGATCCAGCCTCATTCACCAGAACACAGGTACTACTAGTCCCCTCAATCAGGAAACCTGCTCAACCCACTGAACCAACCTTAGCCACTGGGGACAGATGCCTAAAACAATGGGAACAACGAAACTGCAGGCTGCAAAAAGGAAACCCCAAACACTGTAAGATAAGCAAAACGAAAAGACAGAAAAACACACAGCAGATGAAGGAGCAAGGTAAAAACCCACCAGACCTGACAAATGAATAGGAAATGGGCAGTCTACCTGAAAAAGAATTCAGAATAATGATAGTAAAGATGATCCAAAATCTTGGAAATACAATAGACAAAATGCAAGAAACATTTAACAAGGACCTAGAAGAACTAAAGAGGAAGCAGGCAACGATGAACAACACAAAAAATGAAAATAAAACTACTCTAGATGGGATCAATAGCAGAATAACTGAGGCAGACAGAAGAAAGGATAAGTGACCTGGAAGATAAAATAGTGAAAATAACTACTGCAGAGCAGAATAAAGGGAAAAGAATGAAAAGAACTGAGGACAGTCTCAGAGACCTCTGCAGTAACATTAAACGCTCCAACATTCGAATTATAGGGGTCCCAGAAGAATAAGAGAAAAAGAAAGGGACTGAGAAAATATTTGAAGAGATTATAGTTGAAAACTACCCTAATATGGGAAAGTAAATAGTTAATCAAGCCCAGGAAAAACAGAAAGTCCCATACAGGATAAATCCAAGGAGAAACACGCCAAGACACCTAATAATCAAACTGTCAAAAATAAACTACAAAGAAAACATATTAAAAGCAGCAAGGGAAAAACAACAAATAACACACAAGGGAATCCCCATAAGGTTAACATCTGACATTTCAGCAGAATCTCTGAAAGCCAGAAGGGAGTGGCAGGACATATTTAAAGTGATGAAGGAGAAAAACCTACAACCAAGATTACTCTACCGAGCAAGGATCTCATTCAGATTTGATGGAGAAACTAAAAACTTTACAGAGAAGCAAAAGCTGAGAGAGTTCAGCACCACCAAAGCAGCTTTACAACAAATGCTAAAGGAACTTCTCTAGGCAAGAAACACAAGAGAAGGAAAAGACCTACAAGAACAAACTCAAAACAAGTAAATTGTAATAGGAGCATACATATCGATAATTAGTTTAAATGTAAATGGATTAAATGCTCTGACCAAAAGACACAGACTGACTGAATGGATACAAACACAATACCCATATATATGCTGTCTACAAGAGACCCACTTCAGACCTAGGGACACATACAGACTGAATGTGAGGGAATGGAAAAAAATATTCCATGCAAATGGAAATCAGAAGAAAGCTGGAGAAGCAATTCTCATATCAGACAAAATAGACAATAAAATAAAGACTATTACAAGAGGCAAAGAAGGACACTACATATTGATCAAGGGATTGATCCATGAAGAAGTTATAACAATTGTAAATATTTATGCACCCAACATAGGGGCACCTCAATACATAAGGCAAATACTAACAGCCATAAAAGGGGAAATCGACAGTAACACATTCATAGTAGGGAACTTTAACTCCCCACTTTCACCAATAGACAGATCATCCAAAATGAAAATAAATAAGGAAACACAAGCTTTAAATGATACATTAAACAAGATGGACTTAATTGATAAGTATAGGACATTCCATCCAAAAATAATAGAATACACATTTTTCTCAAGTGCTCAAGGAACATTCTCCAGGATATATCATATCTTGGGTTACAAATCAAGCCTTGGTAAATTTAAGAAAATTGAAATCATATCAAGTATCTTTTCTGATGACAATGCTATGAGACTAGATATCAATTACAGGAAAAGATCTGTAAAAAATACAAACACATGGAGGCTAAACAATAAGCTTCTTAATAACGAAGTGATCACTGAAGAAATAAAAGAGGAAATCAAAAAATACTTAGAAACAAATGACAATGGAGACACGACGACCCAAAACCTATGGGATGCAGCAAAAGCAGTTCTAAGAGGGAAGTTTATAGCAATACAATCCTACCTTTAGAAACAGGAAACATCTCGAATAAAAAACCTAACCTTGCACCTGAAGCAATTACAGAAAGAAGAACAAAAAAACCCACCAAATTTTTTAGAAGAAAAGAAATCATAAAGATCAGATCAGAAATAAGTGAAAAAGAAAGAAGGAAACGATAGCAAAGATCAATAAAAGTAAAAGCTGTTTCTTTGAGAAGATAAACAAAATTGATAAACCATTAGCCAGACTCATCAACAAAAAAAGGGAGAAGACTCAAATCAATAGAATTAGAAATGAAAAAGGAGGAGAAACAACGTACACTGCAGAAATACAAAAGATTATTAGAGATTACTACAAGCAACTGTATACCAATAAAATGGACAACCTGGAAGAAATGGACAAATTCTTAGAAATGCACAAGCTGCCGAGACTGAACCAGGAAGAAATAGAAAATATGAACAGACCAATCACAAGCACTGAAATTGAAACTGTGATTAAAAATCTTCCAACAAACAAAAGCCCAGGACCAGATGGCTTCACAGGCGAATTCTATCAAACATTTAGAGAAGAGTTAACATCTATCCTTCTCAAACTCTTCCAAAATATAGCAGAGGGAGGAACACTCCCAAACTCATTCTATGAGGCCAGCATCACCCTGATACCAAAACCAGACAAAGACGTCACAAAGAAAGAAAACTACAGGCCAATATCACTGATGAACATAGATGCAAAAATCCTCAACAAAATACTAGCAAACAGAATCCAACAACACATTAAAAGGATCATACACCATGATCAAGTGGGGTTTATTCCAGGAATGCAAGGATTCTTCAATATACGCAAATCAATCAATGTGGTACACCATATCAACAAACTGAAGGAGAAAAACCATATGATCATCTCAATAGATGCAGAGAAAGCTTTTGACAAAATTCAACACCCATTTATGATAAAAACCCTGCAGAAAGTTGGCATGGAGGGAACTTTCCTCAATATGATAAAGGCCATATATGACAAACCCGCAGCCAACATCGTCCTCAATGGTGAAAAAGTGAAAACATTTCCACTAAGATCAGGAGCAAGACAAGGTTGCCCACTGTCATCACTCTTATATAACATAATTTTGTAAGTTCTAGTCACAGCAATCAGAGAAGAAAAAGAAATAAAAGAATCCAAATGCGAAAAGAAGAAGTAAAGCTGTCACTGTTTGCAGATGACATGATTCTATACATAGAGATTCCTAAGAATGCAACCAGAAAATTACTAGAACTAATCAATGAATTTGGCAAAGTAGCAGGATACAAAATTAATGCACAGAAATCTCTGGCATTCTTATACACTAATGATGAAAAATCTGAGAGTGAAATTAAGAAATCACTCCCATTTACCACTGCAAAGAAAAGAATAAAATATCTAGGAATAAACCTACCTAAGGAGACAAAAGACTTGTATGCAGAAAACTATAAGACACTGATGAAAGAAATTAAAGATGATACAAATAGGTGGAGAAATATACCATGTTCTTGGATTGGAAGAATCAACATTGTGAAAATGACTCTACTACCCAAAGCAATCTACAGATTCAATGCAATCCTTATCAAATTACCACTGGCAATTTTTAGAGAACTAGAACAAAAAATTTCACAATTTTTATGGAAACACAAAATACCCCGAATAGCCAAAGCAATCTTGAGAACGAAAAATGGAGCTGGAGGAATCAAGTTCCCTGACTTCAGACTATACTACTAAGGTACAGTAATCAAGACAGTACGGTACTGGCACAAAAACAGAAATATAGATCAATGGTACAGATAGAAAGCCCAGAGATAAACCCACACACATATGGTCACCTTATCTTTGATAAAGGAGGCAAGAATATACAGTGGAGAAAAGACAGCCTGTTCAATAAGTGGTGCTGGAAATACTGGACAGCTACATGTAAAAGTATGAAATTAGAACAATCCCTAACACCATACACAAAAATAAAATCAAAATGGTTTAAAGACCTAAATGTAAGGCCAGACACTATCAAACTCCTAGAGGAAAACATTCGCAGAACACTCTATGACAAATCACAGCAAGATTCTTTTTGACCCACTTCCTAGAGAAATGGAAATAAAAAGAAAAATAAACAAATGGACCCAATTAAACTTAAAGCTTTTGCACAGCAAAGGAAACCATAAACAAGACCAAAAGACAACCCTCAGATTGAGAGAAAATAGTTGCAAATGAAGCAACTGACAAAGCATTAATCTCCAAAATTTATGAGCAATTCATTCAGCTCAATAACAAAAAAAACAAACAACGCATTCCAAAAATGGGCAGAAGACCTAAATAGACATTTCTCCAAAGAAGATATACAGATTGCCAACAAACACTTGAAAGAATGCTCAACATCATTCATT
>NC_041234.1:35881317-35912130 GCF_002837175.3 Physeter macrocephalus | reverse complement strand
ATTACAGAAATGCAAATCAAAACTACAATGAGATATCATCTCAAACCGGTCAGAATGGCTATCATCAAAAAATCTAGAAACAATAAATTATGGAGAGGGTGTGGAGGAAAGGAACCCTCTTGCACTGCTGGTGGGAATGTAAATTGAGTTATTTGTAGTGAGGTGGTTGGACATGGAGTCTGTCATACAGAGTGAAGTAAGTCAGAAGGAAAGCAACCAATACCATATGCTAACACACATATATGGAATCTAAGAAAAAATATCATGAAGAGACTAGGGATAGGTAGGGAATAAGACACAGACCTACTAGCACATGGACTTGAGGATATGGGGAGGGGAAGGATAAGCTGTGATGAAGTGAAAGAGTGGCATGGACATATATATACTACCAAACGTAGGGTGGATAGCTAGTGGGAAGCAGCTGCATGGCACAGGGAGATCAGCTAGGTGGTTTGTGACCACCTAGAGGGGTGGGATAGGGAGTGTGGGAGGGAGGGAGATGCAAGGGGGAAGAGATATGGGAACATATGTATGTGTATAACTGATTAACTTTGTTGTAAAGCAGAAAGTAACACACCATTGTAAAGCAATTATACTCCAATAAAGATGTTAAAAATATTATATAAATGAAATCATAGAGTATATAACATTTTTTTGATTTATTTCTCACTCAAAATAATTCCCTGGAGATTTATCCAAGTTGCTTTGTGTGTCAGTAGTTCATTCCATTTTATTGCTGAGTAGTAGTAGTCCATGGCATGAATGCCCATGGTTTATTTAAATATTAACTCACTGAAAGAAATATAGGTTTTAACCAGCTTGGAGCTATTATGAATAAAGCTGCTATAAACATTCATATATTTTTTTTAATACAAGTAACGTAAAATTCATTTCTCTGAGTTAAAGTCGCAAGAATGCAATTGCTGGGTCATACAACATTTGCATATTTAGTTTAATAAGGAATTTCCAAACTGTTTTCTGGTGTAGCTGTAAGATATTGTATTCCCACCAGCAAAGTATGAGTGACCATTTTGCATTATCACCAGTATGTGGTGTTAATATTTTTTACCTTAGCTGTTTCAGAAGGTATGTAATATCTCATTGTGATTTTAATTTGCATTTCCCAAATTGATATGCTATCAAACATATATTTTCATGGATTTTTTTTACTGTCTATCTATCCTATTTGATGAAATATATATCTATGTATTTTGCCCTTTTTTTAACTGTAATTAATTCTTGTTTTGTTTGTTTTTTATTCTTGAATTCTGAGCATTCTTTATATATTATAGATACTAGTTCTTTGAGAAAAAATGTGATTTGAAAATATTTTCTTCCTGTTTGTAGTGTATCTTTTCATCCTCTTAAAGGGGTCTTTCATAAAGCAAAAATATTTAATTTTGATAAACTTTAAATTACTGGTTTTTCTTTTTATGAAACATTCTTTTGGTGTCAAGTCTCTTAGCATGGCCCTAGATCCTGAAGATATTCTCGTGTGCTTCTTTCTAAAAGTTTTATAGTTTTACATTTTATATTTAAGTCCATGATCCATTGTGAGTTAGTTTTTATATAAAGTATGAGGATTAGGTTGAAGTTTATTTTTTTGCCAATGCATGTCCAATGGCTCCAGAACCTTTTGTGGAAAAGGGGCTCTTTGCTTCATTGACTTGCTTTTGCAATTTGTCAAAAATGCCAGCAGGACATATTTATGTTGGCCTATTTCTGATTTCTCTATTTTGTTCAATCAATCTATGTGTTTATTTATTTATTTATTTATTTTTGGTACGAGAGCGTCTCACTGCTGTGGCCTCTACCGTTTTGGAGCACAGGCTCCGGACGCACAGGACCAGTGGCCATGGCTTACGGGCCCAGCCGCTCCGTGGCATGTGGTATCTTCCCGGACCGGGGTGCGAACTCGTGTTCCCTGCAACGGCAGGCAGAATCTCAACCACTGCGCCACCAGGGAAGCCCAGAAAATGAGTTTTTAACAATTTTATCAGTGCCTGACACAGTATGCCAACACATATTTGCTAAATGAATTATATATCCAAAGGCAATCTTATTATTCATCAGTGTAAGTGAGACAATAAACTAGAACTGAAACCACTGCGCCACCAGGGAAGCCCAGAAAATGAGTTTTTAACAATTTTATCAGTGCATGAGCCCGCATCCCCTGCATTGGCAGGCGGACTCTCAATCACTGCGCTACCAGGGAAGCCCTATGTGTCTATCTTTCTGCCAATATCACACTGTCTTGATTACTATAACTCTATAGCCAACTTTGATATCAGGTAGAATAACTCCTCTCACTTTATTATTCCTTTTTAAAGATTCTTTTAAGATAGTCTTGGGCCTATATCTTTCCATATAAATTTTATAATAAATTTATGTTTACAAAGAACTTGCTTTAATTTTGATAAAAATTACATTAAACCAATTTGTAAAGAATTTACATCTTTACAAAGTTGAGTCCATAAATCCATAAATTTGAATCTCTCCTAATTTTTACTTTTTAAAGAAAAGTACACTAAGTTTTATTAATTTAAGGAATAACATAATTACATACTCTTTCTAGAATTCTCTACCATTTTCCAAGTATATTTCATTTCTTTTCTTCTTTTTTGTGCATTGTAGTTTACAGATATTTATGTATTTATTTATCTATAATTAACATGTAACACTGTATTAGTTTTAGGTGTACAACATAATGATTTGATATATGTATGTATTGTGAAATGATTCCCACAATAAGTTTAGTTAACATCCATCACCACACATAGTTACAATTGTTTTCAATCTGATGAGAAATTTTAAGATCTAGTCTCTTAGCAGCTTTTAAATATAAAATACAATATTGTTAACCACAGTCACCATTACATCTCAGGGCTTATTTAACTTATAACTGGAAATTTGTACCTTTCGACTCCCTTTACCCAATTCACCTACTCCCCACCCCTTCACCTCAGGCAACCAACAACCAATCCATTCTTCAAAACTATAAGTTTTTTTTCTGTTTTTAAAAAAGATTTTTAGATTTTTAAAAGATTTTTAAAGATTTTTTAAAGATTCCATTTATTTTTTTAACATCTTTGTTGGAGTATAATTGCTTTGCAATGGTGTGTTAGTTTCTGCTTTATAACAAAGTGAATCAGCTATACATATACATATATCTCCATATTTCCTCCCTCTTGCGTCTGCCTCCCACCCTCCCTATCTCACCCTTCTAGGTGGTCACAAATGGATGAAATCATACAGTATTGTCTTTCTCTGACTTATTTCACTTAGAATAATGACCTCAAGGTCCATCTATGTTGTTGCAGATGACAAGATTTTCTTCTTTTAATGGCTGAATATCATATATATATATAGTGATATATAATTTTATTTATTTATTCATCTGTTGATGGACACTTATTTTTAGGTCTTCATTGATATCTTTCATGATAATTTTATAATTTGCAGCATACAGATCCTGTACAAATTTTGCTTGGTTTAAACCTAAGTATTTCAAATTCTTTGGAGCAATTGTAAATGGTAGTGTTTTAGTTTGGTTTTCACTTGTTCATTGTTAATATATAGAAATTCAATGAATTTTGGGTTTTGATCTTGTATCTTGCAACCTTGCTGGACTCCTTCATTAATTCTAGGAAATCTTTTTGTAGATTCTTTCAGATTTTCTATATAGAGGATCATATTACCTGCAAGTAGGGACTCTTTTATTTCTTCCTTTCCAATCATTATGCCTTTTATTTACTTTTCTTGCCTCACTGTAGTAGTTAAAACTTCTAGTACTATGTTGAATAAGAGTGGCAAGACCAGACATCATTCTCTTTTTCCTGATCTTAAGGAAAATATTAAATGTGATGTCAGCTATAGGGTTTTTTTTCTTTTAAGATTTTTTTGATGTGGACCATTTTTAAAGTCTTTATTGAATTTGTTACAATATTGCTTCTGTTTTATGTTTTGGTTTTTTTGGCCGCCAGGTATGTGGTATCTTAACTCCCTGACCAGGGATCAAACACACACCCCCTGCATTGGAAGACAAAGTCTTAACCACTGGACCACTAGGGAAGTCCCATAGCTATAGGTTTTTTTATGATTTCTTTATCAAGCTGAGGAAGTTCCTTTCAATTCCTGAGAGTTTGCTGAGAGTTTCTATCATGAATTGGTGTTGAATTTTGTCAAATATTTTTTCGGCATCAATTAATATGAATATGTTATTTTTCTCTTTATCTGTTGATATGGTGAATTGATAGATTTTTTAATGTTAAACTATCCTTGCCTACGTGGAATACATTCTAATTGAATATGGTGTATAATTCTGTTATATTCCTTGTTTGATTTGATTTTCTATTTAAAAAAATAAATTTTCATCCAAGTTCATGAAGAATATGGGACTGTAATTTTGTTTTAGTTTAGTTTTTGTTTTTATTTGTTTTTGCCTGTGTTTGGTATAAGAAATGATACTGGCCTTATAAAATGATTTTGTAAGCATTTCATCCTTTTCTATGTTTGGGATGAGATTGTATGAGACTGATATAATTTTTCTATAAATATTTCGTAGAATTCTCCAGTAAAACTACCTGAACATAGAGGTTTCATTTTCATTAAATTTTTAATTAAATTTTATGTCTTCTATTTATGGTTTCTTTTATGGTTATAGCATTATTCAGTTTGTCTATTGCATTTGGTTTGAGTTTTGTTAGTTTGTAGCTTAAGGAGAATTGTTTCACTTATTCTATGTTGTTGAATATGTGGGCTTAATGTAGTTTGTAGAATTTTCTTATCTTTTTTTATGTCTGTGGGGTCTGTAGTGATATCCCCTATTTTATTCCTGATATTGATATTTTGTGTCTGTTCTCTCTCTTTCTCAGCAGTCTGGCTAGAAGTTTATCAATTTTCTTGATCTTTTAAAAACTAGCTTTAGGTTTCATAGATATTCTCTATGCTTTTGCCATTTTCAAACCCATTGATTTATGATCCAGTCTTTATTATGTTCCTCCTTCTGCTCACTTTGAGTTTATTTTGCTCTTCTTTTTCTGGATTTTTAAGATGGAAGCTTACGTTTTTAATTTGAGGCTTTTTTTCTTTTCTAATACAAGACTTGAATGCTAAAATGTTTTCTCTTATCACAACTTCAGCAGGATTCCACAAAATTTTCATGCTATATTTTCATTTTTATTCACTTTTTAAAATATTTGATTTCCCTTGATCCATTTTTTAATCAAGTGACTATTTAGAAGTGTGTTGTTTAATGATCAAGTTACAAGATTTTCTGTTTATGATTACGTTATTGATTTTAGTTTGATTCCATTGTGGCCAGAGAACACACTCTGGATGAATTAAATTATTTTAAATTTTTTGAAATTTTCTTATGGTCCATGATATGGTCTATCTTTTTGAATGTCCCATGGGTACTTGAAAAAAGGGTAATGTACTGGTATGTGTTCTATATATGTCAATTAGATTTCTTGGTAAATTGTGTTCAATTTTTCTATACCCTTGCTAATTTTATGTCTAGTAGTTCTATCAATTATTGAGAGTAATGTGATGAAGTCCCCAACTATAATTGTATATTTTTCTGTTTCTCATTTCAGCTCTTGCAGGTTTTACTTTACATATCTTGCAGCTCTGTAGATCTTTGCACACACATTTAAGATTACTATATTCTCTTGATAAATTAATCCTTTTATTATTAATGTTCCTTTCTGTCTTTGTTCATTTTCTTAGTTTCAAAGTCTATTCTATATGATATTAACATAGCTACTCCTGCTTTCTTTTTATTAATGCTTGCATGATATATATACTTCTATATTTTTGGTACTGATCTACCTATGTTCTTATATTTCAAGTGTTTTTGTTTTCTAGACAGAAAATTGTTGGATCATGTTTGCAACTTATTTGCCAATGTCAGTCTTTTGACACATTTAGTCCGTTAATATTTAATGAACTTATTGATAGATTATGGTTTTTAATATTTTTTGCTTTCTATTTGCACTCTCTGGTTTTTATTTCCCTGTTTTCTTTTCCTGCCTTTCTGTGGGTTTCTTGTATATTTTTTAGAAATACATTGTGATTCATCCAATGTTTTTATGTGTATCTCTTTTTATAATTTTGTTAGCGGTTACTCTAGGTATATTACATTACATATATATGTAAGTTAACAAAGTCTACTGGTGTCATTTTACCAGTTCAAGTGCAGTGCAGAAATCTTACCATCCTTTACATCCTTTTACTCTCTCCTGTTTATAAACTAAATCTTAAATATTTCCTCTATATATATGTAGAACCACATCAGACAGCATTATCATTTGTGTTTCAACTATCAAACATAATTTAGAAAACTCAAGAAGAGAAGAAAAGTCTATTGTATTTACCCATATTTTTGCTTACTGTGTCATTTTTTTCTTCCTCTGTTTCATGTTTTCTTCTTTTATTATTTCCTTTCTGTGTAAGGAGCTAACTTTGACCATTCTTTTATAAAAGGTATGCTGGTGAACATTTTTCTTAGTTTTCCTTCATCTGAGAATGCCTTCATTTCCCTTCATTCCTGAAAAATTGTTCTTCAGGGCACAAGATTCTGGCTTCACATTTCCTTTCTTTCAGCACTTAAAAAAGTGGTATACCACTTCCTTCTGTCCTCCATGGTTTCTGATGAAAAATCCACTGTCATTAAATTGGTTTTCCCTTATAAGTAAGTTATTTCTTCTTTCTCACTATTTTCAAGATCTTTTTCTTTGTCTTGTTTTCAGATATTTTACTATGATGTGTCTTGGTGTGCATATCTTTAGGTTTATCTCATATTGCATTATCTCAGCTTCTTATATATGTAGGTTTATGTCCTTTGTCAAGCTTGGGACATTTCAGGCATTATGTTTTAAGCGCTACCCTTCTTCTCTTCTCCCATGGGATTCCAGTAACATAGATGTTACATTTTCTATTAGAGGCTTACAGGTCTTTGAGATTTTTTTTCCATCTTTTTCCAGTCTAGTTTCTCTCTGTTGTTCAGAATGGGTAATTTATATCATTCTATCTTCAATTTCAGTCATTCTTTCTTCTGTCCTTCCTTTCTGCTGTTCAACCCATCCACTGAGTTTTTAATTTTGTTTATTATATTTTTCAGCTCTTGTTTAAATTACCTATTTATTTGATGAAACAGTCTATTTTATTGATACTCTTCCTATTTTTGCATTGGGTTTGGGTGTGTTCATAATTGCTCATTAAAGCATTTTTTGATGGCTGCTTTAAAATCTTTGCAAGATAATTCTAACATCTCTGCCATGTCAATGTCAATATCTAGTGATTATCTTTTTTAAAAAATTTAGGTTGAGATCTTTCTTGTTCTAAATCTAAAAATGCTTTTTGATTGAAACTTGGACATTTGGGATTTTATGTTATGAGATCCTGGACCTTATTTAAACCTTCTATTATAGGTGACTTTCTTTTACACTTCTTTAGCAGGGAATGATGGGGTGCCACCTTGCTACTGTCAGGTCAGAGTAGAAATCCAGTTTTCCCACTTGGCTTCCATTGGCACTTGGAGAAGGGCTTCCTCATTATTGCTGAGGAGTCTAGTCTCCACTAAACTTCAATTTATATCTCACTGACTGAGAAGGGTAGGAGTACCTCATTACTACTTATCCAGTGGCCTCCACTATACCACCAAGGAGTGGTGACCTCATTACTGCTTGGTGACTGTGACAGTCCTGATTCTCCATTTGATCTCCTGTGATATCATGGAAGTGGGGAGGGGGAGAGGTAACTTGTTACCACTGAATGGGGGTGGTGGTCCAGGTTCCCCATGTGTTCTCCACTGACACCATGGGAGTGGAGGAGAGTTGTTATCACCCTATGAGAATAAAAGTTCTGGATTCTTACTCTGACTTGTCTGAAACCACCTGGTTTGGGGGATGGAGTTTGAGCTTGTGTTACAGGTTGCTGAGGGTGGAAGTCTAGGCTCACACCCTGCCCTTGTTAGTGGGAATGAAGGTGGGGCCAGAATTCTTTCTGTGATGTTTAACTGAAGAGCAATTATTTTCCAAAAATTTATGTTGTGTCAGCATTCCCATTTCCAGATCCCTTGGCTAGAGTGAGCAGGCTTTTCTTGGGACTTTTTTTGTGCAGGGTTTGGATTTTCTAGGCTACCACCTTTTCCAGTACCCAGTTTGGGATATTTCATGCAAACAGAAAAACCCACGGAACTCATCACCATGTTGTTCCTCAGGACCTGAGGTCCATAATTGGTCTTCGTTCTTTTCTTTACCTTTCAGAGTCTTCTTATATCTGTTTTGTACATGATATCCAGGATTTATTTGTACTTAGCAGGAATAATAGGGAAATGTAGGTCTACACCATTGTCCCAGAAGTAAAAGTCTAGTAAATAATTTTTATGCTTGAAAATTTTGGGAAAAAATAAACAAACAAACAGAAAGTGGCTTAATGGAAAAATCTGGGGAAAATGACACAAAATGCAAAACTATTATGCACTTAAAATTTCAGGACAAAAAACTTTGTATATTACCTGTTTGTTATTTTCATGAAATTGTCTATTTTGACCATGGTCAATTTAGCATCTTAATCCATTTTCTTCTCAGTTGGAGGAAGACAGGCCTGCCACCTCTTCTCTAAAGACAAACAGACAGAAGCAACTGAAAACAAAGCAGTCTCTTAATACAATACAGGAGCTAGGCCTTTGCCATAGCAGGACCTTCATTACTACCACACACACTTCAAGTCATCTTTGTCTAGATTAGGACTCTCTCCTTTTTTTTTTTTTTTTTTTTTTTTTTTTTTTTTTTCTCCCGTTGTGGAGCACAGGCTCCGGACACGCAGGCTCAGCAGCCATGGCTCACAGGCCCATCCACTCCGCAGCATGTGGGATCTTCCTGGACCAGGGCATGAACCCATGGCCCCGGCATCGGCAGGCAGACTCTCAACCACTGCACCACCAGGGAAGCCCGGGGACTCTCATTTTTGACTCTCACAAAATATCAGACTAACCAGACTTCACCTCCGCAATGCTGTCTGCTTTACTTCAACAATATCAAGATGTAACTACTGAATCCGTGGCTTTTGTATTAATTACTGGGTGGAATAGGCAAGAACTGAGATTGAATCTAAATAGAAACGTACACCAAAAAGTGAGAAATATTGAATGGATCCTGGAAAGGTCTCTGAGGGGGAGATACAATTCATTGAGCTCAGGATAAGTTCAGTGAAACAGTAGAGAGAGAAGAAAGACCTTGTGGCTGAAAACTGAAAATACTTAAAAGAAGAGGTTTGTCTAAGGGGGGTTCTTGCTGTGAAATTCTGTGGGAATAAACCCACTGACACTTGGGAGATGGCCCATGTGGTTTATATGTAGTCCAATAAAATCACTCATATATGACTGAAAGAACATGTTCTCATAAAAATATCTCATATTCCCAGATTAATCAGGTAGTCCAATTCTGTCGAGGTCAGAGCCCTTACCCTTGGCCCTCATACAAGGAACTAGACCCAGCCCAGATCAGGGGATAAAACTTTAGTTCTGAGAGCAAAAGACAGAAACTTTTGTCTCATGAAATGATAATTATTCTGAGTAAAACCCTCTTAAATATAAAAAAGAATAATTTCAAAAATAGGCTAAATATGTTAAATAAAAATTACTAGATTGAAGGATGTTAAAATAAAAGGATTAAAAATGACTTACAAAATGCCTAACATAAATGTAAACTTAACAAACAGTACATAAGTTACAAAAATATATCTTAGTCTTTTTCAACCAGTTTGTAAAAATAATTTTTTCTCAGCAAATGTAGGACAAACAGGCGGAAACAATTAAAACTAAGGAAATCCCTCATCACTTTCATGTATAAAGTATGTTTTTCCCATGGCACGGCCCTCAGAGCTTCTACACTCACCTTTAGTAAACCCTGCTCACACTAAAGAACACATCACTGTCCATCACACCAAGACACAGCAGCATCCCATACTAGGGTCCTTGCAACCACTCCTTAGATCCATTTGATCCACTAGAATACTGTCAAGAGTCAGCTACTGACCTCGTGTCAGAACAAAATGCCCCAGGTGTTATGAAATGATAATTCAAAATCTTCCCAAACCTAGTTGTTTATCCTTGCTGTAGAAAACTTGTCAGAAATGATAATTTCCTTTTCCTTTTGTTGTAAGAGGTCATCTGTACAACTTGTACTTCAGCACCTAGTTCCACTAAGGAAAGACCAAAGGAGGGAGTCAAGAAAGAGAGGAGGTTTAAGGGTGGGGAATAAATTGAACAAGAATGGAAAATACTGTAGCTGAGGTATGGGTTCATTATGAAAGGGGATGATGGAAATTGCGAGTGATTGTAAGCATATTTCACAATGGAGAAGCAGATTCCATTGGCTCTGTGGGAAGACTGTCCTTGCAACACATTTGCTACATTCATCCTCCACATGACTACTGGGTGGGGATTCCTGAGCAATGGACACGAAGTTTCTAGTGGAACTGCCTAAAGAAGGACCCTCCAGAATCAATCCATGTTGAATGGAGGGGAGAGCCTGGGGTCTGAAAGGGTGTAGTCAGGAATCAATCCAATAAGTAATGAGGTGTCCCACAAAATATGGCCACATCCTTGGATTAGGATTCCTGAAGGCAAAAACGAAGCTTCTGGCAAACAGACCAACTATATTTCATCCCTTGACTGGAAAAGGCTCCTCAAGTTCCTGCTACATCTCTGATATACCTTATCCAGACAAGGGTTCTTATAGTTGTTTCACACATCTTCTTACAGTCTCAAAGCTTACCCAGCCTGTATCGTCAATTCACACACCTAGAATAAGCTCTGCATAGAGGTTCTCACTAACATGCCCTACATCTTCATGGTAGCCCTACTATGCCAAAGGGGCAACTGTACAATTAATTCCTTTAGAATTAGTCCCTGTGTTACATAGGTCTCTCCCATTAGGTCTTCAGCTTAAGCGTTAGGACCCATGTACTGTTTACATACCAGAGTAGGTCCTGCTCTGAGAGGAGGTCATAGCAACACTAGCCATTTTTCCCATCAGCTGGCCATAGCACATGCACCAAAACTTTCACCACTCTACTGAAATTTGAGGGAACCCCACTGTACCATGGCCTGCAAGTCAGTTCCACAACCCTAGATTGTGTCCAATATGGTGTAAGTCCTCACATCCACTGTCTTATCTAGGCCTGCTCTACTCTTGAAGTCCACACACAGACGTACAACACTGCTTCCTTACTCAATGCAATCATCACAGTTCAACTCCATCACAATTAAGGGTCCCATTTTGTTGACCTGAATACATGCACCAGCCTAATCCTCACTTTAAAAAAGTATCTGGTAATCTTAATGTGAGGGAGAAAAACAATACCTAATCTCTCTCCTGGAAGACACCCATTATTCACGATGCTTGTTAAGTATAACATTTTACTTTCTGTGGCCTCTTGATCCTGTTGTGTAGCACATAGCTACTCTTTGGATAGGTCTACTGTCAGAGTACAGATATGACTTAAATATGGGCTCACTAAGCAGTAGACTGGGATGAGGATAAATACTGGAAGAGATTTCATGATGAACTCCAATATTTCTTCACTTAGGTGGGGTCTCTGATAAAATGTGGTTAGGAAGTCAGTCTGTGAATGGAAAAGTCCTCAACTAGAAATAACGCCTCAGTTTCATGGGCTGAGGAATTTCTGCGGGAGAAAGGCAGTCATATAGGATATTAAAGATTTCCTTCCCACCCTAGTATCCTTACCGCAGCTCCACAGTCATCAGTGTAGGCCATACCTTAATCTTTACCTCTAAAACTTCCACCATTTATAGACCAAACAGAATATAGCATACATTCTTCAGTTCTGATAGCAGATGTATGTGGTATGGAAAATCATATTAAGGTTTGATACAAAGTTTCTTTACTAAAAGTTGGATAAGATATACATGAAATACATAATTTTAAAATATCATTGCTTGACTTTACTGCTAATGATGAAGTAGGGAACATTAAAACACTATCCCTACACTAAAGCAAAGATTAATCTGGCAAAAAACTGTCAGAACCAATGCTTTCAGAACTTTGAAATCTATTTTGAAAACTTACAAAGGAGTGATTAAATTTCAGTAGAGAGCATTGTAGCATTTTTAACTTATCTGCCTATCATCCCCCACTTCCTGGCACAGTAGACGCTTTGGGATGGTGGCCTGTGTTCCTGGTGAAGCTTGCTGATGTCAGAGGGGGTGATATGGGCCTAGTTATCAAAGAATTGTGGCTGTGTGTTTTGATCTATCTGGTAGCTCCCTGAGAAATTTGTTCCAGAATGTTCTCAAGGCTGAAGCTGCCTCCAAAGCAGCATTCGTTGAAAATATTTAATTGCAGATATTCTAGCTACAGCTGTCTGGGTTAAAAAATAACAGAGGAGGCAAGTGGCAAACAGACTGAAAAGCCTGGTAAAAAAGAGGCTGGGAAAGAAGATACATGGGGGAATAAGTGATTAGAAAAGCTCACACACATATCAGGAAATCTATAAATCCATGTACATGGCTGGACTAACATGTGCCCAGAAAAGACCTGAGAGGACCCTAAGCTTTCATCTCTGGATGACCTTTAGTCTCTACACAAGCAGTAAGTGTAGAGTAATGTAGAGTTATTAATGGCCTGGTTAAAGTTGAAGGAGTACTACTACACAGAGCCAATAAGCAAAGAACAGGAAAGCATTTTTTTCTCAAGGCATTTATGGACGTCTCTGTCAAGCCATTGATCACAAAGTTAAATGAAACAGAAAATTCAGTGACCACACATGACAAAAAAAAAGTAGACTTTACAAAAAGTTTAGAAAATCACTAAATAAGCAAACAACAACCCAAAGCAAACAGCAACAACAAACCCTGGGAAGGGGAGAAAATCTTATTTCCAGAGTTACCACATAATAATATTCAAAATGTTTAGTTTTCAACAAAAGTTTAAAAGACATGCAAAGAGACAAGAAAATATGATCCATTCATAGAAAAAAGGGAAATTGACAGAAAATATGCCTAGGGAAGCCCAGATGATCAATGAATTTGAGCATAGGTCAACTGAAATACCCAGTCTGAGGAGCAGAAAGAAAAAAGAACAAAGAAAAATAAACAGGGCCTAAGAGGACTGTAGGACACCATCAAACATATAAACATATGCATAAGGGGAGTCCCAGAGGAGAGGAGAGAGAAAAAAGAGCAAAGAGAATATGTAAAGAAATAATGGCCAAAACCTTCTCAATTTTGACATAAGTTGTGAATCTAAACATCCAAGAAACCCAAAAAGTTCCAAGTAGATAAACTCAAAAAATTCCATCCTGAGACACAATGAAACCAATCTGTCAAAAGTTCAAGCCAAATGTAGAATCTTTAAATATTAAGAGAGAAGCCTTTATATTGTATGATGGGTTCTGAATAACATTAATAGCCAATTTCTCATCAGAAAAGATGGAGGCCAGAAAGCAGTGGAATGACATAAGCAAGTGCTAAAAACAAAATAAAAAATTCTGTCAAACAAAATTTTATGTCTTGCAAAGCATTACCTAAAAAAATCCAGGAGTACTACACAGCCATAAAAAAGATAAAATCTTGCCATTTGCAACAACATGGATGGATCTTGAGGGTATTACATGGATGGACCTTGAAGATATTATACTAAGTGTAATAAATCAGATTGAGAAAGACAAATGCCATATGATTTCACTCATATGTGGAATAGAAACTAACAAAACAAAACAAAATAAATGAACAAACCAAAACAAACATGTAGATACAGAGAACAGAGTAGTGGTTACCAGAGGGGAAGCAGAGGGAGGACTAAATGGATAAAGGGAACAAAACTGTATGGTGAAGGATATAAACTAAATTGTTGGTGGTGATCATGCTGTAATTTATACAGAAGTCAAAGTATAATGTTTTACACATGCAACATATAATGTTATAAACCAACGTTAAATAAACTTCAATAAAAAAATCAGGAGAAATTAAGATGTCAACATATAAACAGAGGCTTCATTAGCTCACTATACCCGTCATGATCTTAATTTTTGCTCATAATAAAAAATTGTTATAAAGGAGGACTTCTCTGGAGTGAAGTTTCTACCAAAGATTTTCAAATGTGTGAGTCCTGGACTTCGATTGTGAAATTCAGGAAATATCTTTATCCATAAAGGAGACTTCAAAAATGGAGGCTCACAGTTTTCAGCATATAGTACTTACAGTTAAGATTTATTACAGCCAAAGGATAAAAAGCAAAATCAAGAAGGGGAAAAGGGACATGTTGTGAAGTATAGAGGAAACCAGCACAAACCTCCCAGAGTCTTTACCTAGTGATGTCATATAATTCATTCCATTAACAATGAATTGTGAAAACATGTATTAAGTGTTGTCTACTAGGGAGGCCAATTTTGGACTCAGTGCTGAAGTTCTTTATTGGAGGCTGGTCATTAGGCACCCTCTGCCTGTCATATACCAAGATTCAAGATTTTATGGAAAGAAAGTAGATATTCAGCATAAATCACACTGTACACATTATTGTACAAAAAACTTAGGCAGAGTAAACTGCCTTATCAGTTAGGAAATATTTGGGACCATCCTGAAATCCAATGGGTAACATTGATTCATTTTTGGAGGTCTTGAATTGTCAAATGATTACCAGTACTCTAGGCAAAGTATTTTGAGGATTAAATGCGCTAATAGACGTACCTGCAAGTTACGTAATGCCAAAGGGCTCTAGAAGACAAGAGTATCAACCTTGCAGCCATTTTCAAATATAACTTTAAAATTAATTAATATGTAAATAACAATCAGAGAGCCACTTCTTGTCTTAAAACCCATCAAAGGACTTGAGGACATGGGGAGGCGGAAGGGTAAACTGGGATGAAGTGAGAGAGTGACATGGACATATATACACTACTAAATGTAAAATAGATAGTGGGAAGTAGCCACATAGCACAGGGAGATCAGCTCGGTGCTTTGTGACCACTTAGAGGGGTGGGATGGGGAGGGTGGGAGGGAGATGCAAGAGGGAGGAGATATGGAGATACGTATATATATATATATGGAGATATATATAGCTGATTCACTTTTTTATAAAGCAGAAACTAGCACACCATTGTAAAGCAATTATACTCCACTAAAGATGTTTAAAAAATGAATTAAATAATAAGAAAAAAACATTAAAATGCGTGGTCCTACCACAATGTGGGTGCATAGTCCACAGAGAGGGCAGTAAGAAGAAGTTAGTTTCCTTAGGACCAAGGAGGAGCCCTCGCACATACAGGACAACTTGTTGCCCCATCCATAGGGAGATATAAGCTTCCTGTTATGACCAAAACTGCTAAGAAGCTGGCCTTGCTGTGGTTTCTCTCACTCATTTTTCTAGACACTGTGTGGCTGGCAGGGTCCTGGTGCTCTGGCCGGGTGTCAGGCTTGAGCCTCTAAGGTGGGAGAGCCGAGTTCAGGACATTCATCCACCAGAGACCTCCTGGCTCCACATAATATCAAATGGTGCTAGCTCTCCCAAAGATCTCCAACTCAATGTTACGACGCAGCTCCATTCAATGACCAGCAAGCTACAGTGCTGGACACCTTATGCCAAACAACTAGCAAGACAGGAAAAAAAACCCCACCCATTAGCAGAGAGGCTGCTTAAATCATACTAAGGTCACAGACATCCCAAAACACACCACTGGACGTGGTCCTGCCCAACAAAAAGACAAGATCCAGTCTCATCCACCAGAAAAGAGGCACCAGTTCCTTCTACCAGGAAGCCTACACAACTCACTTAACCAAACGTACCCACTGGGGGCAGACACCAAAACCAACAGGAAATATGAACCTGCAGCCTGCAAACAGGAGACTTCAAACACTGTAAGTGAAGCAAAGTGAGAAGACACAGAAATACACAGCAGATGAAAGAGCAAGGTAAAAACCAACCAGACCAAACAAATGAAGTGGAGATAGGCAGTCTACCTGAAAAAGAATTCAGAGTAATGATATTAAAGATGATGCAAAATCTCAAAAACAGAATGGAGAAAATACAAGAAACGTTAAACATGGACCTAGAAGATATTTGAAGAGATTATAGTTAAAACCTTCCCTAATATGGGAAAGGAAATAGATAATCAAGTCCAGGAAGTGCAGAGAGTCCCATACAAGATAAAACCAAGAAGAATCATGAAAGACACATACTAGACAAACTATCAAAAATTAAATACAAACAAAAAACATTAAAAGCAGCAAGGGAAAAAAAAACAAATAATATACAAGGGAATCCCCATAAGGTTAAAAACTGATCTTTCAGCAGAAACACTGCAAGCCAGAAGGAAGTGGCAGGACATATTTAAAGTGATGAAAGGGAAGAAACTACAACCAAGATTAATCTATTCAGCAAGGATTTCATTCAGATTCGACAGAGAAATTAAAACATTTACAGACAAGCAAAACCTAAGAGAATTCATCAACATCAAACCAGCTTTACAACAAATGCTAAAGGAACTTCTCTAGGCAAGAAACACAAGAGAAGGAAAAGACCTACAATAACAAACCCAAAACAATTAAGGAAATAGTAATAGGAACATACATATCAATAATTAGCTTAAATGTAAATGGATTAAATGCTCCAACCAAAAGACATAGACTGGCTGGATGGATACAAAAACAAGACCCGTATATATGATGTCTGCAAGAGAACCACTTCAGACCTGGGGACACATACAAACTGAAAGTGAGTGAATAGAAAAAGATATTCTGTGAAAATGGAAATCAAAAGAAAGCTGGAGTAGCAATTCTCATATCAGACAAAGTAGACTTTAAAACAAAGACTATTACAAGAGACAAAGAAGAACACTACATAATGATTAAGGGATCATCCAAGTAGAAGATATAACAATTTTAAATATTTATGCACCCAACATAGGAGCACCTCAATACTGAAGGCAAATGCTAACAGCTATAAAAGGGGAAATCAACAGTAAAACAATCATAGTAGGGGACTTTAACACCCCACTTTCACAAATGCACAGATCATCAAAAATTAAAATAAAAAAGGACTCACAAGGTTTATATTACACATTAAGCAAGATGGACTTAATTGATATTTATGAGACATTCCATCCAAAAAAAAAAGGAATACACTTTCTTCTCAAGTGCTCATGGAATATTCTCCAGGATAGATCATATCTTGAGTCACAAATCCAGTCTTGGTAAATTTAACAAAACTGAAATAGTATCAAGTATCTTTTCTGACCACAATGCTATGTGACTAGATAGCAATTACAGGAAAATTCTGTAAAAAATACAAACACATGGAGGCTAAACAATACAATACTTAATAACCAAGAGATCACTGAAGAAATTAAAGTGGAAATCAAAAATATCTGGAAACAAATGAGAATGAAAACACGACGATTCAAAATCTATAGGATGCAGCAAAAGCAATTGTAAGATCAAAGTGTATAGCAATACAATCCTACCTCAAGAAACAAGAAACATCTCAAATAAACAACCGAACTTTACACCTAAAGCATTTAGAGAAAGAAGAACAAAAAAACCTTCAAAGTTAGCAGAAGGAAAGAAATCATAAAGATCAGGTCATCTCACACCGGTCAGAATGGCCATCATCAAAAACTCTAGAAACAATAAATGCTCGAGAGGGTGTGGAGAAAAGGGAACAGTCTTACACTGCTGGTGGGAATGTAAATTGATATAGCCACTATGGAGAACAGTATGGAGGTTCCTTAAAAAACTACAAATAGAACTACCATACGACCCCACAATCTTAAAGTGGAAATAAAAAATATCTGGAAACAAATGAGAATGAAAACACGACGATTCAAAATCTATAGGATGCAGCAAAAGCAATTGTAAGATCAAAGTGTATAGCAATACAATCCTACCTCAAGAAACAAGAAACATCTCAAATAAACAACCGAACTTTACACCTAAAGCATTTAGAGAAAGAAGAACAAAAAAACCTTCAAAGTTAGCAGAAGGAAAGAAATCATAAAGATCAGGTCATCTCACACCGGTCAGAATGGCCATCATCAAAAACTCTAGAAACAATAAATGCTCGAGAGGGTGTGGAGAAAAGGGAACAGTCTTACACTGCTGGTGGGAATGTAAATTGATATAGCCACTATGGAGAACAGTATGGAGGTTCCTTAAAAAACTACAAATAGAACTACCATACGACCCCACAATCCCACTACTGGGCATATACCCTGAGAAAGCCATAATTCAAAAAGAGTCAAGTACCAAAATGTTCATTGCAGCTAAAGCAGAAACTAACACACCATTGTAAAACAGTTATACTCCAATAAAGATGTTAAAAAAAAAGAAATAAAGGAAACTATAGTAAAGATCAACAAAACTAAAAGCTGGTTCTTTGAGAACATAAACAAAATTGATAAACCATTAGCCAGACTCATCAAGAAAAAAAGAGAGAAGACTCAAATCAAGAGAAATAGAAGTGAAAAAGTAGTAAAAAATGACAGAGCAGAAATACAAAGGATCATGAGAGGTAACCACAAGGAACTATATGCCAATAAATTGGACAACCTGGAATACATGCACAAATGCTTAGAAAAGCACAAACTTCCGAGACTGAACCAGGAAGAAATAGAAAATATTCACCCTGATACCAACACCAGACAAAGATGTCACAAAGAAAGAAAACTCCAGGTACATATCACTGATGAACATAGATGCAAAAATTCTCAACAAAATATTTGCAAAAAGAATCCAACAGCACATTACAAGGAGCGTACAACATGATCAAGTGGGGTTTATCCCAGGAATGCAAGGATTCTTCAGTGTATGCAACTCAATCAATGTGATACACCATATTAACAAATAGAAGAATGATCCTCTCAATAGATGCAGAAAAAGCATTTGACAAAATCCAACACCCATTTATGATAAAAACCCTCCAGAAAGTAGGCAAAGAGGGAACTACCTCAACGTAATTCAGGCCATATATGACAAACCCAGAGCCAACATCGTTCTCAGTGGTGAAAAACTGAAACCATTGCCTCTAAGATCAGGAAGAACACAAGGTTTCCATTCTCACCACTACTCTTCAACATAGCTTTGGAAGTTTTAGCCCCAGCAACCAGAGAGTAAAAAGAAATAAAAAGAATCCAAGTCAGAAAAAAGTAAAGCTGTCATTGTTTGCAGATGACATGATATTATACATAGAGAATCCGAACGATGTTACCAGACAACTACTAGAGCTAAACAATGAATTTGGTAAAGTAGCAGGATAAAAAATTAATGCACAGAAATCTCTTGCATTCTTATACACTAATGATGAAAAATCTGAAAGAGAAATTAAGGAAACACTCACACTTACCATTGCAAAAAAAGAATAAAATATCTAGGAATAAACCTACCTAAGGAGACAAAAGACGTGTATGCAGAAAACTATAAGACACTGATGAAAGAAATTTAAGATGATACAAACAGATGGAGAGATATACCATGTTCTTGGATTGGAAGAATCAACATTGTGAAAATGACTCTACTACCCAAAGCAATCTGCAAATTCAATCCAATCCTTATCAAATTACCAGTGACATTTTTCACAGAACTAGAAAAAAAATTTCACAATTTTTATGGAAACACAAAAGACCCTGAAGAGCAAAAACAATCTTGAGAAAGAAAAACGGAGCTGGAGGAATCAGGCTCATGGACTTTGGACTATACTACCAAGCTACAGTAATCAAGACAGTATGGTAATTACACAAAAACAGAAATATAGATCAATGGAACAGGATAGAAAGCCCAGAGATAAACCCACACACATATGGCCACCTTATTTTTGATAAAGAAGGCAAGAATATACAATGGAGAAAGACAGCCTTTTCAATAAGTGGTGCTGGGAAAACTGGACAGCTACCTGTAAAAGAATGAAATTAGAACACTCCCTAACACCATACACAAAGATAAACTCAACGTAGATTAACGACCTAAATATAATGCCAGACATTTTAAAACTCTTAGAGGAAAATATAGGCAGAATACTCTATGATATATATCACAACAAGATCCTTTTTGACCCACCTTCTAGACAAACGGAAATGAAAAGAAAAATAAACAAATGTGACTTAATGAAACTTAAAAGCTTTTGAACAGGAAAGGAAACCATAAACAAGATGAAAAGACAACTCTCAGAATGGGAGAAAATACTGGCAAATGAAGCAACTGACAAAGGATTAATCTCCAAAATTTAGAAGCAACTCATGCAGCTCAATAACAAAAAAACAAACAACCCAATCCAAAAATGGGCAGAAGACCTAAATAGACATTTCTCCAAAGAAGATATACAGATTGCCAACAAACACATGGAAGGATGATCAACATCACTAATCATTAGAGAAATGCAAATCAAATCTACAATGACGTATCACCTCACACCAGTCAGAATGGCCACCATCAAAAAATCTACAACAATAAATACTGGAAAGGGTGTGGAGGAAAGGGAACACTCTTGAACTGTTGGTGGAAATGTAAATAGATACAGCCCCTCTGGAGAACAGTATGGAGGTTCCTTAAAAAACTAAAAATAGAACTACCATACTATCCAGAAATACTACTGCTGGGCATAAACCCTGAGAAAACTGTAATTCAAAAATAGTCATGTGGGCTTCCCTGGTGGCGCAGTGGTTGCACGTCCGCCTGCTGATGCAGGGGAACCGGGTTCGCGCCCCGGTATGGGAGGATCCCACATGCCGCGGAGCGGCTGGACCCGTGAGCCATGGCCGCTGAGCCTGCGCGTCCGGAGCCTGTGCTCCGCAACGGGAGAGACCACAGCAGAGGAAGGCCCGCATACCACAAAAAAAAAAAATAGTCATGTACCATAATGTTTTTTTGGTGCTCTATTTACAATAGCCAGGACATGGAAGCAACCTAAGTGTCCATCAACAGATGAATGGATAAAGAAGATGTGGCACATATATACAATGGAATACTACCCAGCCATAAAAAGAAACGAATTGAGCTTTTTTTAGTGTGGTGGGTTAACCTAGAGACTGTCATACAGAGTGAAGTCAGAAAGAGAAATACAAATACCCTATGCTAACACATATATATGGATCTAAAAAAAAATTTGTTCTGAAGAACCTAGGGGCAGGAGAGGAATAAAGACACAGATGTAGAGAATGGATTTGAGGACACGGGGAGGGGGAAGGGTAAGCTGGGACGAAGTGAGAGAGTAGCATTGATATATATACACTATCAAATGTAAAATAGCTAGTGGGAAGCAGCCACATAGCACAGGGGGATCAGCTTTGTGCTTTGTGACCACCTAGAGGGGTGGGACAGGGAGGATGGGAGGGAGACGCAAGAATGAGGCGATATGCGGATATATGTATAGGTATAGCTGACTCACTTTGTTATATAGCAGAAACTAACACACCATTGTAAAGCAATTATACTCCAATTAAATGTAAAAAAAAGATATATTTGGGTAATAGACAAAATAAAATAATATTAATATTAGTTGATTATATAAATAATACTAAATAAATGTTTATTTTTCTGAATTTGAAAATTACAAAAAAAAAATATAAATGGTGATCATAGTTATAAATACTAAAAAAAAATGGAGTGCTACGAATTATGTTTTTGTTTTTGTTTTTGTTTTTTGCGGTACGTGGGCCTCTCACTGTTGTGGCCTCTCCCATTGCGGAGCACAGGCTCTGGACGCACAGGCTCAGCAGCCATGGCTCACGGGCCCAGCCGCTCAGTGGCATGTGGGATCTTCCTGGACCGGGGCACGCACCCGTGTCCCCTGCATCGGCAGGCAGACTCTCAACCACTGCTCCACCAGGGAAGCCCACGAATTGTGTTTTAAAAAGATCAGCCTTGCCATTGTGTAGAGAATAGACTAGGGGAAAAGAATAGAAGCAGAGAGAACAGTTAAGCAGTTCTTGAAATATATACTCCAGTAAAGATGTCAAAAAAAATAGGTAGTCTTTTCACTAGCTAAAATATTCAAAGGATATAAGTTGTTGTACCGTGCAAAAAAGATATATAACATAAAATGACAATTTAGGTATATTTCAATTTGCATGGAAATATTTCCCTTATTTCTTTTCATTGTAGACATTTTCAAACATTTTAAAAAGAACAGAAAATAATGTAAATAAACCATCATGCTTCAATATTTATCAATGGTGGGTGGAGTGGATGCACTGAAATTGGCCATTCGGTGGTAACTCTTCAGTCTGAACAATGATTACTCAGTGTGTTATTTATTCTCTCTACTTTTATGTTTTAAAACTTCTGTAATATTTTAATCTTTTTTTTGCACAGATTATTACAATGTTATCTGCAAAAAATAAAATATATATTTAATATCAGTAACACACACTTATATGGGCATAGCTCAAGATTCCAAACTTCTCTTTTATCTACTACTGTTATCCTCTGATGCGAGACACTATTATATCTAACCCCATATACATAGTTTCTGCATCTAACACAATAGCCAGTAATTCTGTTAAATACTGAGTCAGTTATTACGGCTCCTCTGCTTTTATCCCAGCAATGGCTCTCCACCTTATTCAGTTTAAAAGCAAAAATCCTTAAAACTGCGTACAAGCTCCATGCACAGCATTTCCCCTTTTATCTCATCTCTTATGCTTTTCTTCCTTGTTTCCTCTGCTCCAGCCACACTGGCCTCTTGGCTATTCCTCAAGCATGTCAGGCTCATTCCCACCTCTGGGCATTTATGTAAACTGTTCACTCTACCTAGAATACCCTTTCCCACAGATCCTCATGTTGAAATCCCTCATTTTCTTTAACTCTTTGTTCAGATGTCACTTCAGTGATGTCTACATAATTACTCTTTTTAAAAAAAAATGCTGCCTAACTCCCACTGCAGGAACTCATAGGTTCCCAACCCCTTCTACTTTTTCTCCCTTTTAACAGTAGGTGGCAGAGTAAGGTTTTTAGCCTAAATCTGTCTAAATTCTGCCTTCACTTTTCCCCCAAACTCAATGCCTAAGATGAATTTAGTGAAGAAACATTTAAAAATGCAATAATGTGAACATATTTGTTTCATTGGAAAATATTTTCAAAAGCATAACATTTAATCAATCTACATTAAGGCATTTGTGGGGAGATGAGAAAGAGCATTTCTAGAGCACACCCCAAGGTTGGGGGGACTCCATAAAATTCCTCGATATTTGCTTCAAAATTTCTCTTTAGGCAGCACTTAGACTTATCAGACTCCTTTTTTTTCTCTTTCCTCAAATACATAACATGTACCAAATGTGTGACCATCTTCTCTTTACTTATCATCTCTATGTCTTAGTGACCTCAGCTGTATCAGAATAGTAATAGAATCTATCTGATAGGACTGTAATGAGGATTAAATAAGTTAATACAGGTAAAGACCTTAGAACAGTACCTGAATTATTATAAATCCTATATATGGGTTTATTTAGAAAATACTCCATATAAACATCTTGGTATTTTCCATAAAATTCCATAGCTTTCTGTACTCTACTACATTTCTTGGCACAGATTTCCATTACCTGTACTGCTTCCAGGTGCCCCTCCAACTTCTAGCCTCCAGTCACCATCTTCTCCCGCTCTTTACAAGCATGACATTGTCTCTTTTGGCTCTCCATTTGTACTAGCAGACAAACAGGTTCTTCCCCAAAAGGTCCTTTTTCCTTAGAAGGAAAAAATAGAATGATAAATGACAATTTTCTCTCCTCAGAAAGGATTAAAACAAATTATTTTGATACAAAGAACCAGAAAATCAAATGCCATTTCAAGGTTAAAAAAAGAGTAGCATTAGTTATCCTGGGCCTGTGGCCACAGGACCTGAGGAGAGTTTTCTGGGACGAGAGCTGCCAAAAGTGTTAGGAGATGAGATTAAATATGTGAAGGATTGAAAGAGAGAAAAGGAAAGAGACCAAGTGGAAATTGTTAGGGCAAAAGTTTGTAATACTTCAGGCATTTTAGACTTTAGTGTCAAATAAATCCAGGTTGGAACCTTGACTAATTATATCTACACAAAGATAAACATATTTTATATTAAGACATGCTCTGAAGATCAATTGAAACAACATGTATCAAGTGCATAGTATGGTCGAAATCAGTGAGATTTATTTTTACCTGTATTTTTAAGATACATTTTAAATGTTCATTAACTATTTGATTTAACAGCATTTATTTTTTTCACTTTCATTTATAGCAAGTCCTTTTTTTATTGAAATACAAAGTGTTAAGCATAAAGCAGTATAATCGCTGTATGGGAATAACAAAAACTTTGACAGTAATACAGAAATCACCGAAGTCTTGGAAGATTTTCCTTAAATCAGCATGTGAACTGAGCAGTCTGCCAACCTCTATGTGTATTAGAAATGAGTCAGAGTTCTGATACTCCAGCAGCACAAGAAAATAAGAGAAATGAGTCAGAGTTCTAGCCCTTCAGCAGAAGAAGAAAAAAGGAGAGAGCTCACCTGTATTGTCATTTCACTGATGATTGTGATCATATTTTTCATTCTGTCACCATCACTGTATATCTGGGAATCATTCAGTGCTGTACTCAAGTGCAGTCCCACTGTGAGGCCACATTCCAGATTGGGGAGTAGAGAGTGCTAATTCATGCACTCATACTAGAAGGCTCCAAGCCAATGGAGTAGATGAAACACAGAAGCTTCTTTGAGGTTGAGACTGCTAATACTGACTACTCTGCTTCTTTGTCACACAGCCAAACACCATTTTCAAGCCTACTTTGTTTCTACGGGAGACATTGTAGCCATATTCTGTCCAATAGAATGTGAGTACAAGTGGTGTACTCTGTTTCTAGTCTGGCCATGAACAAGTCCACATAATCACTTTCTCTATCCATCTCCCAAGTATACAGTTCTCAGCAAGGTTAAATTTCTGAGCTAGTGGAGTCACAGGATGGAAGGAAGTCAAATACCTGAGTTTTCAGCTTGAAGCAGAGATATACAGGAAAGCCTATTGACAAGAAACATCCCGATAGGTCTTTATACGAGAAGTAAACTTTTGTTGTTGTTGTTCTTTTTTGTTGTTGCTGTTGCTCTTTTTTAAATTTTTATTAAAAAAATTTAGTGGTCTATAGTTGTTTTACAATGTTGTGTTAGTTTCTACTGTACAGGAAGTGGAGTTCCCTGTGCTATAGAGCAGGTTCCTATTAGTTACCAATTTTATACATACTAGTGTATATATGTTAATCCCAGTCACCCAATTCATCCCACTCCCAGCCCACAATTTAACCCATTGGTGTCCATATGTTTGTTCTCTACATCTGTGTCTCTATTTCTGTCTTGCAAACTGGTTCACCTGTACCATTTTTCTAGAGTCCACATATATGTGTTAATATACGATATTTGTTTTCCTCTTTCTGACTTTCTTCACTCTATATGACAGTCTCTACGTCCATTCACGTTTCTACAAATGACCCAGTTTTGTTCCTTTTTATACCTGAGTAATATTCCATTGTATATATGTGCCACATCTTCTTTATCCATTTGCCTGTCAATGGACATTTAGGTTGTTTCCATAACCTGTATATTGTAAATAGTGCTGCATGAAAATCAAGGTGCATGTGCCTTTTTGAATTATGGCTTTCTCAGGGTATATGCCCAGTAGTAGGATTGCTGGGTTGTATGGTAGTTCTCAGTTTAGTTTTTTAAGCAACCTCCATACTGTTCTCCATAGTGGCTGTATCAAATTACATTCCCACCAACAGTGAAAGAGGGTTCCCTTTACTCCACACCCTCTCCAGCATTTATTGTTTGGAGATTTTTGATGATGGCCATTCTGACTGGTGTGAGGTGAAACATGATTTCCTTTGCTGTGCCAAAGCTTTGAAGTTTTGTTAAGTCCCATTTGTTTATTTTTGTTTTTATTTCTATTTCTCTAGGAGGTGGGTCAAAAAGGATCTTGCTGTGATTTAGAGTGTTCTTCCTATGTTTTCCTCTAATAGTTTTATAGTCTCTGGTCTTACATTTAGGTCTTTAACGCATTTTGAGTTTACTTTTGTGTATGATGTTAGGGAGTGTTCTAATTTCATTCTTTTACAAGTAGTCGTCCAGTTTTCCCAGCACCACTTATTGAAAAGGCTGTCTTTTCTCCATTGTATATTCTTGCCTCCTTTATAAAAAATAAGGTGAGCATATGTGTGTGGGTTTATCTCTGGGCTTTCTATCCTGTTCCATTGATCTATATGTCCGTTTTTGTGCCAGTACCATACTGTCTTGATTACTGTACTTTGTAGTATAGTCTGAAGTCTGGGAGCCTGATTCCTCCAGCTCCATTTTTCGTTCTCAAGATTGCTTTGGCTATTTGGGATCTTTTGTGTTTCCATACACATTGAGAAATTCTATTTCTACTTCTGCAAAAAATGTCACTGGTAGTTTGATAGGGATTGCATTGGTTGCTTTCTGTAGTATAGTCATTTTCACAATGTTGATTCTTCCATTCCAAGAACATGGTATATCTCTCCATCTGTTTGTACCATCTTTAATTACTTTCATCAGTGTCTTATAGTTTTCTGCATACAAGTCTTTTGTCTCCTTCAGTAGCTTTATTCCTAGGTATTTTATTCTTTTTGTTGCAGTGGTAAATGGGAGTGTTTTCTTAATTTCAGTCTCAGATTTTTCATCATAAGTGTATAGGAATGCAAGAGATTTCTGTACATTAATTTCCTTTTATTTATTTTTCTTCTCTGGTTGCTGTGGCTAAAACTTCCAAAACTGTGTTGAATAATAGTGGTGAGAGTGGGCCCCCTTGTCTTGTTCCTGATCTTAGAGGAAATGGTTTCAGTTTTTCATCATTGAGAACGATGTTGGGTGTGGGTTTTTCATATATGGCTTTTATTATGTTGAGCTAAGTTCCCTCTATGCCGACTTTCTGGAGAGTTTTAATCGTAAATCGGTGTCACATTTTGTTGAAAGATTTTTCTGCATCTATTGAGATAATCATACGGTTTTTCTCCTTCAATTTGTTTATATGATTTTTCACACTGTTTAATTGGTGTATATTGAAGAATCCTTGCATTCCTGGGATAAACCCCACTTGATCATTGGGTATGATACCTTTAATGTGCTTTTGGATTCTGTTTGCTAGTATTTTGTTGATGATTTTTGCGTCTATGTTCATCAGTGATATTGCCCTGTCGTTTTCTTTCTTTGTGACATCTTTGTTTGGTTTTGGTATCAGTGTGATGGTGGCCTCGTAGAATGAGTTTGGGAGTGTTCTGATCTCTTCTATATTTTGTAAGAGTTTGAGAAGAATAGGTGTTAGGTCTTCTCGAAATGTTTGATAGAATTTGCCTTTGGAGCTATCTGGTCCTGGGCTTTTGTTTGTTGCGATGTTTTTAATCGTAGTTTCAATTTCTGTGCTCGTGATTGGTCTTTTTATATTTTCTATTTCTTCCTGGTTCATTCTCAGAAGTTTGTGCTTTTCAAAGAATGTGTCCATTTCTTCCAGGCTGTCCATTTTATTGGTATATAGTTGCTTGTAGTAATCTCTCATGATCCTTTTTATTTCTGCAGCGTCAGTTACTTCTTTTTCATTTCTAATTCTATTGATTTGAGTCTTTTCCTTTTTATTCTTGATCAGTTTGGCTAATGGTTTATCAATTTTGTTTATGCTCTCAAAAACCAGCTTTTATTTTTATTGATATTTGCTATTGTTTACTTCATTTCTTTTTCAGTTATTTCTGATCTGATTTTTTTCTTTTATATTTATGATTTATTTATTTATTGTTTCTTATTATTCTTCCATTTTATACACATCAGTGTATAGATGTCAATCCCAATCTCCCAGTTCATCACACCACAACCCCCACCCCCAGCTGCATTCCCCCGTTGGTGTCCATACGTTTTTTTCTCTACTCCTGTGTCTCAATTTCTGCCCTGCAAACCAGTTCATCTGTGCCATTTTCTAAGTTCCACATATATGTGTTAATATACGATATTTGTTTTTCTATTTCTGACTTACTTCACTCTGTATGACAGTCTCTAGATCCATCCATGTCTCTACAAATGACCCAGTTTTGTTCCTCTTTATGGCTGAGTAATATTCCATTGTATATATATACCACATCTTCTTTATCCATTTGTCTGTTGATGGGCATTTAGGTTGCTTCCATGTTATGGCTGAGTTATATTCCATTGTATATATGTACCACATCTTCTTTAACCATTCATCTGTCGATGGGCATTTAGGTTGCCTCCATGACCTGGCTATTGTAAATAGTGCTGCAATGAATATTGGGGTGCACGCATCTTTTTGAATTATGGTTTTCTCTGGGTATATGCCCAGTAGTGGTATTGCTGGGTCATATGATAATTCTATTTTTAGTTCTTTAGGAACCACCATACTGTTCTCCATAGTGGTTTTATCAATTTATAGCCCTGCCAACAGTGCAAGAGTGTTCCATTTTCTCCACACCATCTCCAGCATTTGTTGCTTGTAGATTTTCTGATGATGCCCATTCTAAGTGATGTGAGGTGATACCTCATTGTAGTTTTGATTTGCAGTTCTTTAATGTTTAGTGATGTTGAGCAGCTTTTCATGAGCTTCTTGCCCATCTGTATGTCTTCTTTGGAGAAATGTCTATTTAGGTCTTCTGCCCATTTTTGGATTGCATTGTTTGTTTTTTTAATATTGAGATGCATGGACTGTTTATATATTTTGTAGATTAATCTTTTGTCCAGTGATTCTTTTGCAAATATTTTCTCCCATTCTGAGGGCTGTCTTTTTGTCTTGTTCATGGTTTCCTTTGCTGTGCCAAACCTTTTAAGTTTCTTTAGGTCCCATTTGTTTATTTTTGTTTTCATTTCCATTAATCCAGCAAGTGGATTAAAAAAGATCTTGCTGTGATATATGTCAAAGAGTGTTCTTCCTATGTTTCCTCTAAGAGTTTTATAGTGTGTGGGCTTACATTTAGGTCTCTAATCCATTTTGAGTTTCTTTTTGTGTTAGAGAATGTTCTAATTTCATTCTTTTACATGTAGCTGTCCAGATTTCCCAACACCACTTATTGAAGAGACTGTCTTTTCTCCATTGTATAACCTTGCCTCCTTTGTAATAGATTAGTTGACCAAAGGTGCGTGAGTTTATATCTGGGCTTTCTATCCTGTTCCATTGATATAATTTCTGTTTTTGTGCCAGTACCATTTTGTCTTGTGTACTGTAGCTTTGTAGTATAGTCTGAAGTCAAGGAGCCTGATTCCTCCAGCTCCATTTTTTTTCCCACAGGAGTGCTTTGGCTACTCGGAGTCTTTTGTGTCTCCATACAAATTTTAAGATTTTTTTGTTCTACTCCTGTAAAAAATGCCATTGGTACTTTGATAGGGATTGCGTCGAATCTGTAGATTGCTTTGTAGTATAGTCATTTTTGCAATATTGATTATTCCAATCCAAGAACATGGTATATCTCTCCATCTGTTGGTATCATCTTTAATTTCTTTCAACAGTGTCTTATAGTTTTCTGCATACAGGTCTTTTGTCTCCCTAAGTGGGTTTATTCCTAGGCGTTTTATTCTTTTTGTTGCAGGGGTAAATGGTATTGTTTCATTAATTGCTTTTTCAGATTCTTCATCATTAGTGTATAGGAATGCAAGAGATTTCTGTGCATTAATTTTGTATCCTGCAACTTTACCAAATTCATTGATTAGTTCTAGTAGTTTTCTGGTGGCATCATTAGGATTCTCTATGTATAGTATCATGTCATCTGCAAACAGTGACAGCTTTACTTCTTCTTTTCCTATTTGTATTGTTTTTATTTGTTTTTCTTCTGTGATTGCTGTGGCTAGGTCTTTTAAAACTATGTTGAATAATAGTGGCAAGAGTGGACATCCTTGTCCTGTTCCTGATCTTAGAGGAAATATGTTCAGTTTTTCATGATTGAGAATGATGTTTGCTGTGGGTTTGTCATATATGGCCTTTATTATGTTGAAGTAGTTTCCCTCTGTGCCCACTTTCTGGAGAGTTTTTAACATAAATGGGTGTTGAATGTTGTCAAAAGCTTTTTCTGCATCTATTGAGATGATCATATAGTTTTTCTTCTTCATTTTGTTAATACAGTGTATCACATTGATTTGTGCTTACTGAAGAATCCTTGCAATCCTGGGATAAATCCCACTTGATCATGGTGTATGATCCTTTTAATGTGTTGCTGGATTCTGTTTGCTAGTATTTTGTTGAGGATGTTTGCATCTATATTCATCAGTGATATTGGTCTGTTATTTTCTTTTTTTGTAGTACCTTT
The DNA here is from genome assembly GCF_002837175.3 of Physeter macrocephalus. Taxonomy (NCBI): domain Eukaryota; kingdom Metazoa; phylum Chordata; class Mammalia; order Artiodactyla; family Physeteridae; genus Physeter; species Physeter macrocephalus. The sequence goes on along the minus strand of NC_041234.1, from coordinate 35,881,852 downwards.
GTCTGGAATCACCAGGGTGATGGTGGCCTCCTAGAATGAGTTTGGGAGTGTTCCTTCCTCTGCAATGTTTTGGAAGAGTTTGAGAAAGATAGGTGTTAGCTCTTCTCTAAATGATTGATAGAATTCACCTGTGAAGGCATCTGGTCCTGGACTTTTGTTTGTTGGAAGAATTTGAATCATAGTTTCAATTTCATTATTTGTGTTTGGTCTGTTCACATATTCTATTTCTTCCTGGTTCAGTCTTGGAAGGTTATAACTTTCTAAGAATGTGTCCATTTCCTTTAGGATTTCCATTTTATTTGCATAGAGTTGATTGTAGTTGTCTCTTAGGAAGCTTTGTATTTCTGCTGTGCCTTTTGTAACTTCTCCTTTTTCCTTTCTAATTGTATTGATTTGAACCCTCTCCCTCTTTTACTTGATGGGTCTGGCTAATGGTTTATCAATTCTGTTTATATTCTCAATGAACCAGCTTTTAGTTTTATTGATCTTTGCTTTTGTTTTCTTTGTTTCTATTTCATTTATTTCTGCTCTGATC
>NC_041234.1:35860057-35881019 GCF_002837175.3 Physeter macrocephalus | reverse complement strand
TTGTGTTTTGTTTGTTCTTCTTTCTCTAGTTCCTTTAGGTGTAATGTTAGATTGTTTATTTGAGATTTTTCTTGTTTCTTGTGGTAGGCTTGAATAGCTATAAATTTCCTCTTAGAACTGTTTTTGCTGCTTCCCATAGGTTTTGGTTCGTCGTGTTTTCATTGTCATTTGTCTCTATGTATTTTTTGATTCCCTCTTTGATTTCTTCAATGATCTCTTGGTTATTTAGTATCGCATTGTTTCGCCTCCATGTGTTTGTGTTTTATACCTTTTTTCCCTGTAATTTATTTCTAATCTCATAGTGTTATTGTCAGAAAAGGTGCTTGATATGATTTCAATTTTCTTAAATTTACTGAGGCTTGATTTGCGACCCAAGATGTGATCTATCCTGGAGAATGTTCTGTGTGCACTTGGGAAGAACTTTTAATATGCTGTTTTTGGATGGAATGTCCTATAAATATCAATTAAATCTATGTGGTCTGTTGTGTCATTTAAAGCTTGTGTTTCCTTATTAGTTGTCTTTCTGGATGATCTGTCCGTTGGTGTAAGTGAGGTGTTAAAATCCCCACTATTATTGTGTTACTGTCAGTTTCCTCTTTTATAGCTGTTAACAGTTGCCTTATGTGTTGAGGTGCTCCTAATGTTGGGTGCATATATATTTATAATTGTTATATCTTTTTCTTAGATTGATCTCTTGATCATTATGTAGTTTCCTTCCTTGTCTCTTGTAACGTTCTTTATTTTAAAGTCTATTGTATCTGATATGAGTATTGCTACTCCAGCTTTCTTTTGATTTCCATTTGCATGGAATATCTTTTTCCATCCCCTCAACTTCAGTCTGTATTGTCCCTAGGTCTGAAGTGCATCTCTTGTAGACAGCCTATATATGGGTCTTGTTTCTGTATCCATTCAGCAAGCTTGTGTCTTTTGGTTGGAGCATTTAATCCATTCACGTTTAGTAATTATCAATATGTATGTACCTATGACCATTTCCTTAATTGTTTTGGGTTTGTTTTTGTAGGTCATTTTCTTCTCTTGTGTTTCCCACTTAGAGAAGCTCCTTTAGCATTTGTTGTAGAGCTGGTTGGGTGGTGCTGAATTCTCTTAGCTTTTCCTTGTTGGTAATGCTTTTGATTTCTCCATCGAATCTGAGTGTGATCCTTGCTGGGTAGTGTTATCTTGGTTGTAGGTTCTTGCCTTTCATCACTTTAAGTATATCATGCCTCTGCTTTCTAGCTTGCAGAGTTTCTGCTGAGAAATCAGCTGTTAACCTTATGGGAATTCCCTTGTATGTTATTTGTCTTTTTTCCCTTGCTGCTTTCAATAATTGTTCTTTGCCTTTAATGTTTGCCAATTTGAATACTATGTGTCTCGGCAAGTTTCTCCTTGTTTTTATCCTGTATGGGACTCTCTGCACTTCCTGGACTTGGGTGACTATTTCCTTTCCCATGTTAGGAATGTTTTCGACTATAATCTCTTCAAATATTTTCTCAGGTCCTTTCTCTCTCTCTTCTCCTTCTGGAATCCCTATAATGTGAACGTTGTTTCATTAAATGTTGTCCCAGAGGTCTCTTAGGCTGTCTTCATTTCTTTTCATTCCTTTTTCTTTATTCTGTTCCATGGCAGTGATTTCCACCATTCTCTCTTCCAGGTCACTTTTCCGTTCTTCTGCCTGAGTTATTCTGCTATTGATTCCTTCTAGTGTATTTTTCATTTCAGTTATTGTATTCTTCATCTCTGTTTGTTTGTTCTTTAATTCTTCTAGATCTTTGTTAAACATTTCTTGCATCTTCTCGATATTTGCCTCCATTCTTTTTCCAAGGTCCTGGATCATCTTCACTATCATTATTCTTAATTCTTTTTCTCGAAGGTTGCCTATCTCCATTTCATTTAGTTTTTTTCCCTCGTGTTTTATCTTGTTCCTTCATCTGGCACATTGCCCTCTGCCTTTTCATCATGTCTATCTTTCTGTGAATGTGGTTTTTGTTCCACAGGCTGCTGGATTGTAGTTCTTCTTGCTTCTGCTGTCTGCCCTCTGGTGGTTGAGGCTGTCTAAGAGGCTTGTGGCAGCTTCGTGATGGGAAGGACTGGTGGCTGTTGCTCTGGTGGTCAGAGCTCAGTAAAACTTTAATTAACTTGACTGTTGATGTGTGGGGCTGGGTTCCCTCCCTGTTGGTTTTTTGGCCTGAGGCGGCCCAACACTGGAGCCTACCCGAGCTCTTTGCTGGGGCTAATGGCAGGCTGTGGGAGGGCTCATGCCAAGGAGTACTTCCCAGAACTTCTGCTGCCACTGTCCTTGTCTTTTGATGAGTCACAGCTGCCCCCCACCTCTACAGGAGACTCTCCAACACTAGCAGGTAGGTCTGGTTCAATCTCCTATGGGGTCATTGCTCCTTCCCCTGGGTCCTGATGCATGCACTACTTTGTGTGTGCCTTCCAAGAGTGGAGTCTCTGTTTCCTCCAGTCTTTTTGAAGTCCTGCAATCAAATTCCATTAGCCTTCAAAGTCTGATTCTCTAGGAATTCCTCCTCCAGTTGCCAGACCCCCAGGTTGGGATACCTGATGTGTGGCTCAGAACCTTCACTCCAGTGAGTGGACTTCTGTGGTATAAGTGATCTCCAGTGTGTGGAGCACCCACCCAACAGTTATGGGATTTGATTTTATTGTGATGGCACACCTCCTACCATCTCATTGCAGTTTCTCCTTTGTCTTTGTATGTGGAGTATCTTTTTTGGTGAGTTCCAGTGTCTTCCTGTCCATGATTGTTCAGCAGGTAGTTGTGATTCCAGTGTTCTCGAAATAGGGAGTGAGAGCATGTCCTTCTACTCCACCATCTTGAACAAATCTCCTCTGCTCTGATCTTTATGATTTCTTTCCTTTTCCTAACTTTGGTTTTTTTTTGTTGGTCTTCTTTTTCTAATTGCTTTAGGTGTATGAAGGGCCTCTTTTAAATAAAAATAATTGCAAGTATTCTTGGAGGGGTTTATATGATCTTTGCTAAATTTCATCATGCAGTTTTATTTCTATGAGTATTTTTTCCAGAACATACAAAAAACCACACAATCAAATATTACTCAACAACAACAAAAAGAATGAAATAATGTGTGCAACAAGAAAAATGAATCTTAAATGTATATTTTTAAGTAAAACAAGGGAGTCTGAAAATTTACATACTCTATAATTCATGTATATGACTTTCACCAGAAGACAATACTTTGGTGAAGAAGAAGAGTTCGGAAGTTGTCATAGGTTAGGGTGGGTAGATGTTATGACTGTGACGTGATAGCATAAGATAGTGTTTATACCATGATGTAGCTGTTTCATATGCTGACTGTCGTGTTAGCAACATAAATCTATACCTATATTAAAATTAGTAAATTTTGCTCTATGATAAATCTATTTTAGTGTATATAAATTTTAAAAAGGAAAAAAATCTGTGAAATGCCACTAAAGCAATATAGCAGGGAACAATTATAGCAATAAACATATTTATTAGAAATAAACAATAGTGTCAATATAATGATCTCAGCTTATACCTTAAGAAACTAGAAAAAAAGCAAAGCAAAGTAAAGCCACAGTTGGCACAGGAAAGAAAATAATAATGATCACCACAAAACTCAATGAAGTAGAAAGAAGAAAACAATAGAGAAAATTCAAAACAAAAATTTCTTTGAGAACTCAATAACATTGATAAACTTCTACTCAGATGATCAGGCAAATAAGCACATAAGACACACATAATCAATGTCAGGAATGAGAGAGATGGAATTACTATATAGTCTAGAGATATTTAAAGGATAAGAGAATATTATGAACTTCATGCCAATAAACTACACAACTTAGATTAAATGGACAAATTCCTTGGAAGGTACAAACTGGCAAATCTCAAGATCAAATAGATAACCTATATAAACATATAGCTAAAGAAAAAATTGAATTTACAGTTTAAAACCATCCCAAAATGAAAACTATAGTCTTAACTGATTTCACCATTGAATTCCAACAAATATTAAATGTAATTTGTTTAAATTCTTCCAGAATATTTAAGAAGGACTACTTCCCAATTCATTCTAATGCTAGGTTACATAATAATTTCTCAGATATACAACCAAAGGCATTATCCATAAAAGGAAATACATGGTAAGTTAAACTGCATCAAAATTAAAACTTTTTTTTTTAAATGACTTTAAGTGAATGAAAAGGCAAGCTATAGAGTAGGATAAAATATTTGCAAATCATATATCTTATAAGGCCTATGCATCCAGAATACATACAAAACACCTAAAACTCAATAATTTAAAAAATGAGCTACCCAATAGCCTAAAATGGGCCAAATATTTGAACACATACTTCACCAAAGAAGATATATGGATGGCAAATAAACACATTAAAGTGTGCTCAACACCATTAGGAAATGCAAATCAAAACTACAATGAGATACCACGTTTCACCCACTAGAATTGCTGTAAATAAGAGAAAAAAAGAAAGTAACAAGTATTGCAAAGGATTTGGAAGAAATGGGAATTTCATATGCTGCCTGTGGGAATGTAAAATTTTACAACAGCTTTGGAAAACATTTTGGCAATTTATTTAAAAGTTAAACATGCACTTGCCATATGATCCAGGCATTCCATTCATAGTTATTTACTCAAGAGAAATGAAAGCATATATCCACTCAACAACTTGCAAACACATGGTTATAGTAGCTTTATTTGTAATAGCCAAATGCTGCAAACAGCCCAAATGTCCATAAACAGGTAAGCAGATAAACAAATTGTGGTATTTTGGTATGTCAATACAATGAGATGGTACTCAACAACAACAAGGCCAAAAAGAAAGAAGAAAAGAAAGAAAGAAAAAAGAACTCTTGATACACACAATAGCATGGATGAATCTCACAATAATTATGCCAAATGAAAGAAGTCAGACCAAAGGAAGAAAGAAAGAAAGGAAGGAAGGAAGGAAGGAAGGAAGGAGGAAAGAAAGAAAGAAAGAAAGAAAGAAAGAAAGAAAGAAAGAAAGAAAGAAAGAAAGAAAGAAAGAAATGAGTATTGTGTATTTTCATTTATATAAACTGCAGGAAATGTGATATAATCTACTGTTTACCTGGCGATAAAGGAGGGGCGGGAAGGGGCTGTAGGAGGAGGTTACAAAGGGGCATGAGGAAATTTTGGTGGTGAAGGATATGATCATTATCTTGATTATGAGGTTTCACAGGTATATGCATGTGTCAAAACATCGAGTTATATGCTTTAGCTGTGTAGTTTATTATACACCAATTACATCTCAAAAACTGTAATAAAAACAGCAAAGAGATATGGTATCTCACCTATCAGATTGCTAATTAATAATATACTTGATAATGTTTAGAGCTGGTGTTAGATGGAGAAAAACCGTTACTCTCCACACAATATCGGTGATACTCACCATGAAATGACACAACCATTCAAGGAAGTCAAGTTAGATAGATGCATAAAAGTTTAAATGTTCAAAACCACCTGAACCAACAATTGTGTGACTAGAAATACATTCTAACTAAACGGACATGTTTACAAATGTGACAGGATGATGACAATAACATTGCTTCTAAATGTGAGCAAATATTCTACATATTCAGCAGTAGGGTTATGGTAGAATGAATTATGATGCAGCTATACAGGATAATATTATGAACTAAAAACTTCATGCTTGCTTCAAGATCCTCAGGTGATGCATATAAAAGCAATAAAACTTGGTCCATAGAAATAATGGTTTACAGTAACCAAAATCCCTGTGCCTGTGTACATTTTGGCATCCATGTCTTCAAATAGACTGTTCCACTTGTATAACACTTTCCCTGACTCTTCCCTCTGCTTAACTCCTACTGAACTTTCAGGTCTCAGTCTAAATGTCATTGTTTACTTAGAGATACCTTCCCCGACTACACTACAGTAGACTGATTTTCCCTGCTTCGGGCCTGTATGTCTCATTCAGGATTCTCCTAACCAAAGATGGCACCTGTCACACTCAGCTTTTTCAATTAGACTATGACCTCACCCTTAAAATCTCAATGAGTAGACCAGTGCCTGGCATGTAATAGATGTTCAGTAAATATGATTCCTAAATGAATAAGGTGCCCGGCACATAGTGGGTAATCAGTGAATGGTAACCATTGCTATTGCTACTACTATTTTATTCTGGACTGGATGCTTTGGGAGGAGAGGAGATAAGATGTCAATGAGAATATCAAATATCACCGGTTGCTGAACAGCAGAGAAATTTAGATGCGGGGGGCTAATCCTGAGGATGGTGATGAATTTTTAGATATCACTGGGGATATTTTAGGGGAACACATACTCAGCAGTCCAGAGATAGCTATTATTAATTGTACATGCCCCACAAGACACACTTTATTCTAAGTGCTTTATATTTATTAACTCATTCAATGCTTAAAACAAGAGCTCTACCAGAAAGTTATATCATTATATGATTTTACAAATGAGGACACCGAGGCACAGAAAAGTTCAAATCTTTCTAAGGTTCACAGTCTCATGTATGATGGAATTCAGAATTGATCCCACGTAGTCACACTTCAGAGCCCATGCCTTTAACTACTGTGCACTATTGCCTCCTCCTAGATGACCAGGAGAGGAGTCACTGGAAATCCTTTTTTTTATGGCTAAGGACAGTTGGGTTGTATTACATAGTTTTATAGATGAGGCAGAGAGAAAAAGAGACCTATGGAAGATGATGTAGTAAGTAAAGTGTCTAGATATCCTGCCCAACATTCCAATTTTCTCCTCCATGGGGTCAGCACTTTGCCTATTTCCTCTGGTGTTTCTCTCTTGGCATGACAGCATGCAGACAATTATTCACAGTTAAACTAAAAAGTAAAAGAATTGTACAGAAAGCATGTGCTTTCATGTGGAAAGAGCACGAGGTTTTTCTCACAGAACAGGATGTCTCTCGAAGTTTGAAATAGAATTCTGTGTAGCCTGCAAAATGATTTTATAAATGAATTTTACCATTGGAATATTTTCTGGAAAAATTGTAAAAGATTGAAATGGGCTTCAGAAATATGAGTGGTTTTGTTTTTCTTTTTTATTTGTCAGCATTGTTGATTGTGATCACTTAATACATACTACCCCTCATAAGAAAAAAATATATATATAAAACTCCAAAATTGTCACAAAACCTGTGGGGCGAAGGGAAGAAAGGAACTCTCAACGCTTAGTTCCTCTAGGACAGTTTCAGGACCTAACTTTATTTTTTTTTAACATCTTTATTGGAGTATAATTGCTTTACAATCGTGTGTTAGTTTCTGCTTTACAACAAAGTGAATCAGTTATACATATACATATGTTCCCATATCTCTTCCCTCTTGCATCTCCCTCCCTCCCACCCTCCCTATCCCACCCTCCCTATCCCACCCCTCTAGGTGGTCATAAACCACATAGCTGATCTCCCTGTGCCATGAGGCTGCTTCCCACTAGCTAACTTTTGACTCCAAGATCACACTCCCCTTCAAATCTTATTCCTCACTACGGTTACCAGCTTCACTTGTTTTGATATCTTACATATTGGCTATAGAATTCTCATCCACTATAAGCAGTGTCCTCAGCTGATCAGAGTTGCTTGAGTTTAAAATCTGTCATGTGACATGGAGATCACATGACCTAAAGAGAGTGAGCCTTTGTGGATGCACAAAAACCTTTGTGTGTAAATATAAAGAAAAAGGTATGAGAAAAAAACTAAAGAAAATTATTAACATTAGTTATCTCTGCACAGGTTGGTGAAACCACGTGAAATCTATTTGTTTAGTGAGCACAGATGCTCAAAGTTCATGACAAAATATAGCCTCTCAGAAATCCTGAATGTCAAAACCCACCTTTGGCACATGATTGTTCACTTACGTGACCACAAAGAGTTCTGTTTATAAGAGGAGATGAAAACCAGGCTTGGATGGAAACTGGAATGTAAACAGAGGCATCTCTGAGAAGGAATACTGGATGTAATGGATAGAGGTTAGTGTGTAATTGTAACCTGGTTAAAGTGGGAGAGGCACAGAACACTTTGGAACCTGGTGCAGCCTCTGCTTTTCCTGCCGACTTTCTAGTTAACTCTTCTCTTACTGGTATGATTCTTTGTGTGTTTGTTTCTGGGAGGCAGGATGTCTGAAGGGGTTGTGTATGTCTGTTATGGGCTGAAAGTGTGTTCCCCAAAATCAATATATTGAAGTCCTACCTTCAATGTGACTGTTTTTGTACATGGGACCTCTAAGGAAGTAATTAAAATTAAATGAGGTCATAAGGGTGGTGCCCTGATCCCATAGGATTGTTATCCTTAAACAGAGAGCTTGCTCACTCTCACTCTCTCTCCCTCTGTACACAAAGAAGTCATGTGAACACACAGAGGGAATGCAGACATCTGCGGAGAGACTTCACCAGATAATGACCCTATTGGACCTTGATCTGGAACTTCTAATCTCCAGAACTGTGAGAAAATAAATTTCTGTTATTTAAGCCCCTCAGTCTGTGGTATTTTGTTATGGCAGCCCCAGAAGACTAAGACAATGTGGGTTGGGAAGTGGTTTATGAGAAAAGGAATTATGATTTAGAAATGTTTCATATTTGTAGACTGAACCAATGTTTTACTATTGGAAATAATTGAAAAGCTTTATTCACTTGAGTGCAGAGTAACAGTATAATATTGCCTTACTAAAATGGAAAACTCACTTGACTTTTTCCAAAGATTTCAAAGCAAGTCCTAAAATGATTTTCTGCACAGCATCTTACTGAGAGATAACTACTTAAGTACTAAAAGAAAATTGAGGCTCTTTAAATATAAAATGACTTCTAAATCTATTTTACTCTTTACTTAATTATTTTTTAATGTCTTACAATCCTTCCTAAACATTGTGAGTTCTCATTTTCTGCCTAAGCTATGAATGTTAGACTTGCTCATCCCTATATTATTTCACTCCATGCACTTGACCAGGGTGAGCTCAACTTTCTTAAATGTATTATCTATGTGTTGATGATTCCTGGATCTCTCACTGTAGCCTAGATGTCTTTACAAACTCCAGACTCCTTTATCTAGCTGCCCATCTGATGAACTCACTAACGTATCCCAGGGAACCTGAAATGCATAATGTTCAAAACTGAACCAAAGTCATTTCTCCTTGCTAATCTGTTCCTCCCTTTTTTAGTACCTGTTTTAAGAAATGGTACTAGCACTCAATAAATTACCCCCCCCTCAAAATTGAACAAATAAACACCCATTTTGTTCCTGATGGACCTCTCTCTTCCTCTTGCTTTTCATAGTCAATAGGATATGAACTCTAGTCTATTTTGACACATGTATGTCTCTAACACTGTCCATTACTCACCATCTCTACTGCCACCATAGGGACCTAAGTATAAGAGGATACTAAGTGGAATATTTGCAGTTTACCATGAATTTCTGATTGTGGTCACTAGGTACAAACATCTAGGTACTAGTCTAAGGAAATCATCAAAAAAAATCATAACCTGGCATTAACTCAACATTTGCTATGAGCTGGCAGAATTGCAAATACTAATATTAAAAATTTCCTGAATCAAACAATCCATTCCCAGAGAGGACTCTAATTCACTTAGTGGTGGGTCACTGTCAGAAAGAAGGTATGTTGTGATGAGGGAGTTGACCCCCATTGTAGCATACAGGTTAATAAGGCTTCTATGAGTCATGAAACATTAACTCCTAGCAACAGTGGAGTAAGTATAATTGGCCTTCAGGTAAGATGCAGCCTAAGATCCATCAAATTTCTGATCACTCTGAGGTGAGGAGTGGGGTTATGCTCAGCTGGGATTCCCTCAGTTGCCTGTTACTTCCAATCCTTTACACAAGCAATCCTTGATCCTTCAGCCTGCTCCACACCTCAGTCCTAGTATTGTGTTAAGGGTTTGGATTATAATATCAAATAAACCTAGGCTCAAACCCAGGCCAAACAACTTAACTCTGACGTTGAGCAAGTTGTATATACCTGTTATGTCTAGCACGACTCATCTGCAGAATTATGGGCATAATAGTAACTACCTAATAGGGTTACTGTGAGGATCAAGTGCAATGATATATGCAAAATGGCTGACACAGAGAAGCTGTTCAAGAAATGGTCCCAATTATCAGAGATACCTTACTCCCATTCCTCTTCTCTATCCATGCTTCTTACCTATCTAAGGAGCCTACTAGTCAGGCTTCCACATCTACAAGATGTAAATGAGAGTGCTCACCTTTCAAGAAAGTTGTGAGAATTAAATGAGATAATGTATGCCAAATCCTGACCTAACAGGTACTAAGTTAATGATTTAAACCAGTGGAACCCATGTTGGAAACTCTACACAGAGACAGAAACAGAGAGGTGAGTGTGCCCCTGTGAATGGATGGACACTTACATGCCTATGTGCACACAGGTGTGCAAACACACTGGGGGGCTGAGTCCACAAGCTCTCCCCCTCCCTGGTCAGGACACGCTCAGGACCTAGGCAATCCTGGGTCTGAATGTCAAACACACTGGCTCCAGCTAGAGATGCTGAGGTAGGAAGGTAAGTTGCCTCATTTCTACATTCATTCAGTTCATCAGGTCTCTCTTTTTGAGGACTTTCTATGGACCACCAGGCCCCACTGAGTTATCAAGGAGCCAGATGCAACATCTGAAGTGTTTACTCTGGTGGTGAACAGTGAGTGGTGACCCCTCTCAGGAGGAACTTCCTATGACTACATGCAAGATATAGTTGGATAAGGAGAATGGAGGTGGCATAAAGCCAGGAAGGAGAATGTTGCATAAATCTTGATAAAAAAAACCCTGTAAGGGAAGGTGTGTGGAAATAGGAATGATCTCATTTATGATTCAGAGGAGAAAATTAAAATATCAGTGGAATCAGAGAAGTGGGTCAAAAATCCTGACTCCTTCACCTGTCAGGGATTTGATATCAGGCCTCAGATGTCTCAGATTAATCGTATCTACATTGGGCATCCTAATGAGAGTGACCAATTATTTTTTACTGTGAGACAATGCACAATAAAAATAGCAGAAGGAAGATACTTATTATTGACATTATGAATAATAATATGCCAGAACTAAGATATATGTTGAGGAAAGAAATGCAACAATTGTTAATTGGCTACAAATAAGCAACATTTCAGTTAACAGCTGGGGAACTTTAATGTGACTGCATACGTAGGTTATTTTCTGGAGGTAGATATTCCACCTCGCCCTCAGAGTCATCCCCACCCTTAAACAGAAAGCACGAACGATGGGGATTTCCATAGAAAAATATTTGGGCATGTCCAGTAGTAGCCAAGGAGGGACCCTAAAGTCTACGAGTGGCAGGCACCTCGGGCTCACAAGAACACACAAGCAGATTTCACGGGCATGATACTTGGCACCTTTTGTTCAGATTATCACTGATGTCACTTGAGGCGATTCGACACCCTGAAGACCCCACAGATGCTCAGGGTGAATTTTAGGAAATGCCATCACTCCTGTGATGATGTGGAGTCAACTAATGGACTCACTTTTTGGTTTGGGGGGGTACTTGTGATTCTGAGAAAAGTGTAGGAAACACAGTATGGAGTTACCCTTGGCTAAGGAGAGAATTTCCTCCAAGGCACAAATGCCATGGATGAAATCTAGTCTTCCCACAATTCTGAGGACTGGCTGCACCCTGCTGTATTCTGCGCCCAGTGTGCTGGGAGAGGCTGAGCATAAGCAAGGCTTCTGCAGGCATCTGAAATCCAATGATCCAACAGATAGTAAACCTAACAAAGGCCCTCCCCTCTCCCCCTAAAAGGCCAAGGCACCTAAGAGAAGAGCAAGGCAGCCAACCCGCTTCTTCTCCCGCATCCCTAATCTCATCACTAACTCAAGCCAGAACCCTGGGAGGCCCAGTTAACCTGTTTCTTCCCCTCACTACGCAGATCCAAGCAATCCCCAAGGCTTATTGATTCGGTCTTCTAATCAGCTCTGGTATCCATTCCCTTCTCTCCATCTTGACTGCCATCACTCTATTGCAGGCACCACTATCATTAGCCTAGATGAAGGCAATAGCCTCTAATGAGGTCTTCCATCCACCCCTCCCACCTCCCTCAGAGTCCAGTCTCCACACTGCAGCCAAAGAGGCTTTGCTAAATCACTGATCTGACCTTATCAGTCGCTTGCTGGAAACCATTCAGTGATGTCCTATTGGGTGGCTTTGGGATAATAGTCAACCACCCTTATGCATCATAGAATTATTTAAGATTCAGGAAAAGTCATAAATCACCTTGACTTCGACTGAAGTCGAAGGAAGATTTTAATCATTCATCAAAAATCCTGAACATAAACTTGGCTCTCATACTCAATTGGATATACTGTTCATTTAAGAAAAAAATTCTAGTAAACAAATGATTGAACTGTTATTGCAGCATTGTTTGTAGAGGGGGCAAATACTTTGGAGACACAGGGTACCAGGCCAACAGATGGATGCCTTAAAAGATTATGGTAAAACCACTGCAAGGAACATCCTTCAGCCATTAGAATGAAAGACTTACAAGTATGAGTTGAGCAAATTTTACTGTTGATTAGCAAAAAGAATGAAGTGAAAATTGTATACAGAAGGATCTAATTTTTATAAATGAAGCAAAGCAGAAATCCATGTGGTCTATGTAAACACATCCATGCAGACACACCCAGTAAGTCCACTCCTAGATGTTGACCCTAGAGATGTTCACATGTTCTCAGGGGATAGGTACACAAAGACTGATAAGAGCATTGTTGTGGTTGTTTTTTCTGGAAAAATAGAAACTGCAAAATTCTGGGTCATCAGGAGAAAGATAAATTGCAAATACTGAAAGAAATGTATACAAACATGAAAATGACCTAGAGCTACATTTATCAACTTGCATAAACATTTTTTAAAAATCTTATATAATGTTTAAGAACACAGAAATAGGTAGCAAATATGTACAACTTGTCCTGGGTATAATAGTTACTGAATTCATGATAGCAGATGCCACTGAAGAAGGAGAGAGTGGTGTGGGTCTGGGAAGAGGTAAACAGAGGGTTTTACCATATCTGTAATGTAAAGGTTAGGCCAAGGTAGGGCCTAATTTTTAAATTTGACAGAGCAGGGCACTGGTTATGCCGGTGTTTGTAATATTAATTTTATTCTTGTCCCTATGTTTGTGATTAATTTGCAGTAAAAATATTCTACTCTCAAACCCAGCAAACGATCCTCAAAAGTAATCACATGGCTTTTGTTTCATGACTGTAGGAGTGCACATGCTCTAGAACTCCTTGCAAGACCCTAATTCTTGGAAACTGTAAAATAGGTCCATGCCTGCAGTGTGAAATGATTCAGAGAAATGGTCCTTCAACAGACCAAGAATAGTGAGGTGCCCAGCCCCTAAATGAGGGACATCAGGTAGGGTCAGACTCACTTGTTCAAGTAGCGGTGGCCCACAGTCTGTGCCAGCATTGTTGCAAATGGAGAGACTGGCCCATGGGTGCTCTGTGCCCTTGGGAGGTACTTGCAGGAATCAGAACAGAGCCTACAGACAACTGAAAGATGATTTGTTACAGCGGTGGGAGTAGTGTGGATTGACCCCTGCATTTCCCTCTCTATCCCACCCGCAGCACTTACGACCAGGTGGTGGCTTTGGCAATGTCTGCCCAGGTAAGAGCAATGCCTAAGGAAACTTGGTCATATAATCAGGACAGTGCCGGGAATAGGGGGTTAGTAGACGGCCCCAGAGAAGAACATGGGGCACCAACACCCACAAGAATTGCTGCCAAGGTATCCAGCCCAGTCTCGTATCCCTCCCCAGTTCCTCCCAGTACTTTCACTGAAAATATGACAATAATATAAATTCACCTCAACGGGTAGTCACAGTTCTTATTCATTAGGCACTCCCCATGAGTGAGGCACACATATGACTTGTGTATTAGTTTCCTTCTGCTGATGTAAAAAATTACCACGAATTTAGTGGCTTAAGGCAATCAAATGTAATCTTTTACAGTTCTGGGGGTCAGAAGTCTAAAATGTGCCTGCAGGTCTGTGCTCCTCCTGGAGGAATCCATTTCCTGGTCTTCTTCAGCTTCTAGAGGCGTCCTACTTTCCTGGGCTCATACCTTCTTCCTCCATCTACAAGGCCAGCAATGTAGCATCTTCTCTCCTCTTTGATCTCTGCTTCCATCCTTACATCTTTCATCGAATCTAACTCTACTGTCCCCCTTCTATAGGGACTCTCTGTTTACCTTGGCCCACCCAGATAGTCCAGGATAATCCTCCTCTAAAGATCCTGAACTTAATCACACCTGCAAAATTCCCCTTTGCCATATAAGGTAGCATATTCACAGATTCTGGGGATAGGTGTGTGGACATCTTTGAGAACTGGGGGGACATTTTCAACCTACCTCATCTTGCATGAGATATTTCCCTTTAATCATCACAACACCACTACGGTATGCTTATTCGCAGATGGAGAAACTGAGGCTTAGAAAGGTTAAATAACATGCTGGACTTGCCACAGCTTGGAAGGGGCAGAGCCAAGTACGGAAAACCTAGTAAGGTGAGTAAGGATCCTTGCCTTGCCCTTCTACACATCTGTCCCTTTTCTCATCTCTTTCCCTTCTGCTCCTATCCCAAGGGAGCAATAACCCTCCCTTCCATGTTAAGCCTCCTTGCACCACCAAATGTGCACTCAGTTGGAACAGCTGTGAGGTGTGCGATGGCAGAAGCTGGAGCTTAGAAATCTGAAGATGTGAGCCCCAATACTGACATTCAACAGCAGTACTATGATCTTGGGCAAGAGAGTTAACCTCTCTCTAGCTTCACTGGTGACTGAAGGTTGTTGTGAAGATTCCAGTTTGGAGGTAGTTTAGGCACATAGCCTACCACAGCAATGTTAGTTTCCCTCCTCTCTTTGTACTTCTCAGACCCTCACAAGTCAGCTGCCCTTCCTTTGTCATGTCCTACTTACTCTAGACAGACCTGTGGTCCACTATGTCCCAAGGCATGGTTTTATGATTTCCTCCTGTTACTATCATGCCTGGCAATATTCTTGCTATTAAAAACACTGCGTTTCTTGACTAATAACCTCTGTGGCCTGTCTTACATAAATGTGATTTCTGTTAAGCTTTTGGGAACACTGAGAGTAGCTCACAACCTAAAGCCTGTTCCTGATTACTCCTTTGAGGAAATCTGTTGAGAGCCACAGCCGTAGGTTGTACACTGCTTAAGGATAGGCTCTGATCTTCCCGGGTGCTATGCAGAGCTGCCTCGTCCTTGTTGTGGGTTGGAGCAAAGGTTCACTAAGATGAATGGAGTGACAGGGAAATGGCACCCCGTCCTCAGTCAGCTGGTTGGTGGACAGAAGGTAATGCAGCAACAAGCATACACTACCCCAAGTTCGTTTACGGTGAGGCTTCGCCAACAGAAGATCTTGGTAGGCTCTGGGTATAAAGAAAACTTGAGTCAGAAAGTAATCTCTGGGAAGAAAATTAGTTTGCTGGATTGCATTCCCACAAAATCCCATCAGAAAGGAGAAGCTTTTGGAAACAATATGGTGATTTTGCAATCCTCTAGTTACAAAGATACCCAAACTGTAAACACAAAACATACAAACAAGAAACAACTGAACTCAGAGGAACCTGCTGTAACTCAGGGTTGCCGGTGTGTGCTGTTGGATTTGCAGAGAGCCTCACAAGAAGCCTGGCATACAGGGCAAGAGGGATTAGCCTTTTCTGCTTGTTCAGAGGATAAATCACAGGACACAGATGTTAGGTTAAACTCATCAAGGTCAAGAGCTTGTAAATGACAGGGGCTGGGCCAGAACTCATGTTCCCATGTCTGAGTTCAATGCTCGTATTGAGTTCCTCAGTACCAGGCATTCCCTTTCTACACATGTACAGAGGACTGGGCCTTGTTGGGTGATTCAGCTGGCAATTCTGCTTTCTAAACGGGACACACTTTCCCGCCCCAGAACTTATTCACTGGGTGTAGACATATCCTATTCCACCAACTCTACCAAGGGCTAGGAGACATCAAGGGGAGAGACAGGGCCCCTTCCCTCATTGGGATTACAAACTTAAATCCTGTCAAACAAACATTTCACCTCTTCCAGCCAAGCAGGTATAAAGCATTCACTTGCTTTTAAATAGTTCAGGTAAAAACATGCACAAAATATTCCATTTCATGTATTCCTTCAATGTGCATTTATTTATTAAATGCCCCTCTCACACACTGCTTGAAACACCTTGAGAGAGACAGAGGCTGTGCTTTCTGTGTGATGCATGCTTTTTATTTATGATCTCATTTAATTCTCACCACCCTATGAGACCACTGGTACTTTAATTAACTCCACTCTATAGATGAGGAAATGGAGGTTCAGAGGGGTGAAGTGACTTGTGCAAAATAGTATCTTTGGAATGACGTAAGAAAGATACGGAGTGCTTGCTATAGAGAGCAAAAAATGGGGAGTAAAAATGGGCTCATTAACCTTTTGTGCCGACCAAGAAGAGCTTCAGGGAGGAATAGGCCTCTGAGCAAAGAGTTGGAATTTAGGTAATTGGAGATGAGAGGAAAGGCATTTCATGCAGAGGAAACAGTGAGCCAAGACCTGGAGTGGATAAAGTTCAGAGTATGCTATGAATTATATTCGGATTGAAGAATGAAAGAAAGAAGCAAAATAAATCCGGTATTCAGGTAGACTGGAGCCAAGAAACCTTGGAGCCAACCTGCACTCCACCACCCACTCCCTATTCACTACTTCCATCCAATCAGTCTCTAAAGCCTGTCAGTGATCACCCTTAAAATGTCTTTCTGCGTCTCCATCCCCATGGCAACAACCTTAAGGCTCACTTTCATTCCCTCTTGCTTCTTATTCTAATTGCTTCCTAAATGACCTGCCAGACAATAGTCTGCTCCTCTTTGAGGCTGTATAAATGCAAGTCTGATCCAGTCAGTGCCCTGCTTAATAATCTCGTGAATATATAACATTTTAAAGGCTCTGCACCTCTTGCACACTGTTCGTTTTTGCAGTCCCTTCTCTCATCACTGAGCACTTCAGCCACAGCCATCTTATCTGGGTCCTATGTGGGCCCAGGAAGTAATTAGTATACACATAACCACCTCCTGAAAGCAAGACGAGTGAATGAATATGCTGTGTAAGCCAAGACAGGAAAGGAGAGCTGGGACAAGCTGATTCCTTCCAAGAATACACTCCTGCTCCCCCCACCCCGCAGCATCTCACACACACCTCAAGCCTGCGAATGGTGTAGAGACAGAATCCTTATAAAGACAAACGAGTTGATAATTACAGAATGCAAAGAGTGTTAGCCATCCATTTCCCCTTGGAGCACCACCCCTTCCCGTCTGTCTTTCCCCTGTCCTCCTCTTTTACATGGCTGCCTCCCATTCTCTATGCCCAGGAAGTTGGCAAAAATGGAGGCCCTCTTTCCTCTGCAGAAGTCAGAGGAGATGTGCTGGATGTGTTGTGGGGGAATAGCCATTGGAGATGAGCTCTCGTACTCAGGGTTTCTGGGAAAGAATTCAGGAGGGCGGGAAGCAGGGGGTGGTTAGCCAAGAAGTAACTGCATGGGAGCTAGCCACAAAGCAGCTAAAGGTGGATTTTTGTTTTCCATGGCAGAGCCAGAATTTTCAGTGGCCATTCAGGTGACAGCAGTGGCAGAAGTGGCCACAGAGGTAGGGAAGGTAGAGGACTTATGAGCAAACAGACATAGGCTTTGGTAGGGAAAGTAGTGACAGTGTGATAGAGGAGGCAGTGACATCAGTGAGAGCAGTTTCAGCCTATGGGACAAGTTTCTGAGGCTTCTCTGTAGTGCACTACCCCCTCTTGCTCTCCGGGCTGCTGTAATCTATGTGCAGCCATCTCTGACTTGCCTGTGCAATCCCATCCCCCATCCCCCTACCAGGCTAGACACAAGCTACAAGAACAGAATAGCGAGCTTCATCAAAACTCATGGGGTGGAGGAGATAACTGAGGTGCCAGCAGCAATATACAAGACCTGATGTCTTCACAAAACCCAGGGGCTTCCAGGACCTCCATAGCTTCCCTTGGCCCAAGCAACTTAGGCATGTCAAACAACCTGGAGACCCTGGATCCCTATTCACTTTGCCCCATCACTTCTAGGAACATGGGCTGGGGCCCTAACACCTTGTGGAGGTTGAGTTCTACACAAAGATTGGGCACCTCCTGGCAGAGCCCAACCATCTGGAGCAGTCCAACAGTTTGACTGAGTCCAACTACTTGGGGACCCCAACCACATGGTTGGACCAAGCCACTTGGCAGGGTCTAAACGCCTTATTGGGCCAGAATACTGGGTAAGGCCTGAATACCTGGTGGTGCCCTTATCCCTCAAAGATCTGGAGCTCCTGGCATGTTCCCAGTCCCTGACAGCCCCCCCACAACTGGT
Organism: Physeter macrocephalus; assembly: GCF_002837175.3. Lineage (NCBI taxonomy): Eukaryota > Metazoa > Chordata > Mammalia > Artiodactyla > Physeteridae > Physeter > Physeter macrocephalus. Next base: position 35,862,586 of record NC_041234.1, on the reverse strand, counting down.
GGGACACAAATACCTGATCGGGTACAAGCACTTGATGAGGCCCTTACATGCCCAGAGTTCGTGCTAATCCACAGGGCCTGAGCATATCTGAGACTTCTAGCACCATGTGGGTCCCAAGCCCATCTTGGGTCCCGAGCAACTTCTGAGGCCCAAGTCCTTGAAGGGTCGTAACAACTCCCAAGGCTGCAGCAGCTCTCATGGCTGGAGTAATTTTCAAAACTGGTGCAGCTTTCAGGGCCAGAACACTCCTGGGAGTCTAAGTAACTCTGAGATTCTTAATATTTCACAAGGCTTAGTATCTCAGCGATTTCAAGCACTTCCTGGGGCCTGAGCATTTTTGAGGCCCCAAGCACTTCACAAGCCCTGAGCAACTGGGTGGCCCCAAATACTTCCAGTTGTCCAAACATATCCACAGGCTCCAGCCTCGAGGGACCCAAGCATACTAAAATATTTAAGTATATCAAGTGAGCCCAGTACTTTAGAGGCTACCAGCACCTCTGAGATCTCAAGTACTTTGAGAGATGAGGTCACCTCAAAGTATCTCAGCACTTTGAGGACCCCAAGAGTTTCTAAGGTCCTAAGGACTTCTGAAGCCTGCAACACCTTGAAATCCCTGAGCATTTCTGAGGCCCCAAGAACCTTAAAGGCTCTCAGCATCTTTGAGGCCCTCAGCACCTCAAAGGCCCCCAGAATCTCTGAAGCTTCAAGTACTTTGAAGGTCCCAGCATCTCTGAAGCCTTAAATCCCTTGAAAGCCCTTAGCACATTGGATGTTCCAAACACTTCAGAGATAGTACCTCAAATGTTCCAAGCACCTCAAAGGCCCTAAGTATCACAGAGGTTCCAAGTACTTCAAAGGCCCCCACTACCTTAAAAGCCCCTGACACATTAAAAGCCCCAAGCACCTCTGAGGTCTCCATCACCTTAAGGACCCTTAGCACCTCAGAAGCCACAAGCATGTTGAAGGCCTGGAGTACCAAGAAGTTTCCAAACACTTCCAAATCCCAATAACTTGAAGTATCTGATCACATCTGAGGCTCTCAGTACCTCAGAGGCTCCTGGAATCAAAGAGGAACTCAGTACTTCAGAGATCCTTAGTGCCTCAGAGGGCCAAAGCATCTCTCAGAAACAAAGAATTTCAAGGTCTCAGAGTACCTGGAAGTCCCAGAGAATCTCAAGGTTCCCAAACAAGGTAAAAAACCAAAAGAGCTTCAAAAAGTTCTTCTAATTATGAGCTAGGCATTATTATCATGGCAGACACCTGTACTAAAGAGAGACTCATCAAGGATGTTCTGCAGAAGTTAGGGGTGCAGCTGAAGAAGAAGTACAGTGTATTTGGGAATCTGAAGACAGTAATCACCCAAAAGTTTGTATAGCAGTGTTACCTAGAGAATAAACCAGTGAACCATGGCAATTCACTGGAGTATGCCTTCTTCTGGGGACCCAGAGTCAATCAACAAATGAGCAAATGGAAATTTTACAGTTAATAGTCAAAGTCTATAGCAGAGATCCCTAGGACTAGCCATTACAATACAGTGAAGCTGTGAAACAGATGGAGGCAACAGCCAGAACCAAAGCAAAAGCAGTGACTGATGTCCCAGCCTCAGCCCCTGACAGAGTTCCAGTCCCTGAAAATGCCTGAAGAAGTTCTAATTTTACTTCCAAAATTAGAATGTTTTGCAAGAACTAGCGAAACATCCTGCAGATAGTGCCTTTCTTTTTTTTTTTTTTTTTTTTTTTTTTTTTTTTTTTGCGGTACGCGGGCCTTCCACTGTTGCGGCCTCTCCCATTGCGGAGCACGGGCTCCGGAAGTGCAGGCTCAGCGGCCATGGCTCACGGGCCCAGCCGCTCTGCGGCATGTGGGATCAAACCCGTGTCCCCTGCATCGGCAGGCGGACCCTCAACCACTGCGCCACCAGGGAAGCCCCCGATAGTGTCATATTATTCACTTAGTGACGAGGGGGAACCAGAGGAGCAAGAGGGCAAGGGGTATCACTGATTTCAAAGGGGAAAAGAGAGAAAGAGAGAACAATGTATTTAGTAGTGATGTTTGGGGCTGTGTTTATAATATTAGGATATAAGACTTGATGGAATATTGCATCTTTTTTTACCAATTAATTGCTGGAGGATCACATTCTATATTCATCAATAAGATTTTGGTCAAAGTTCACAGTCTATGTCTTTAAATAAATTTTGGAGATTACATTTGATTTTGCTTTGAAATTCTCCATAAGTGTTTACTAGCTTTTAAAGAAAAAGAATATTTTCACTGTATTCAATGATACGAAACAAATCATATATAGGATTGGAAGAGACTGCTCGATAAATGTTTGAAAGTGGAAATCACAATAAAATATCTGGCCATAAGTGGAAAAAAATGAGACAAAACCCTATATATATATAGTCCTCCTACATTAACAAAGCTCATTGTATAAGGATTGACATTTTCCATGGTTTTGCTTAGTTACTGCAGAATATAGAAAAAAATAAAAGCTTAATGATGAGGACACCTTGTCCATTTATTGACCAC
>NC_041234.1:35856197-35859557 GCF_002837175.3 Physeter macrocephalus | reverse complement strand
GCCACTATGGAGAACAGTATGGGGTTTCCTTAAAAAACTACAAATAGAAACACAGAGGGGGGCTGAAATACAATTTCAATGAAGATTGCTTTATGGATTATTGCTTGAGAAAGCTTTGCCAAAGGACTAGGGAGACTGTTTCGTTTCCAAAGTGGACTTTTTCCTCCACAGGGGTTGAGGGAAATGGAAGGAAAAGAGAAGGCTGCTGCTTCTGTTTTCTAAAACTGACTTGGGATGCTGTAGTGATAATGTATGACAGTTTCCTAAGCCAATCTCCATGTGAGTCTGTGTGTGTGTGTCTATGTGTCTGTGTATATTTTATTTGAACAACTCAGATCTCGCTTGGTAGGCAAAGCAGATGCTGTTACTACCATTTAACACAGTGGAGACCGAAACTCAAAGAAGACACATGGCTGTGCTCACATCATTAGCTAGTACCATTATAAAGTCCAAATTTCTTCACATAGCTTACAAATCCCGTGTTGTTCTGGTTCCTAGTAATTGCTTCAGTTTCCTCTTGCAACATTGTTTTGTTCTCAGTCTAAATTCCTTCCACAGTCAACTTGCAGACCCTTAATGTATCATGTTCTTTCTCTCCTCTGTACTTTGCACACGCTGTTCCTTTCCTTTCCAGCCTGCCCTCTCCATCTATCTCTTCCCTCTCCTGCAGGTCTCACCTTATACATAGGGCTTCCTTGACTTCTCAGGACTGGTTCTCTGCCCTGTCTTCATGACACCATGCTCTCTGAGCTCATCTGTTAACTTGTCTGTCTTTCTCACTAGATGATGTTTCTTTGGTGGAAAACTAACATCCTGAGTGTTTCCATTGGTTCTGCAAGTGAGTGGGGGTAGAATGCATGGGCGAAAAGGTAAAGGGTGTAGCATACAGTAAGAACCTAGCTGTACTTGAAACATGCCCAGATTGGGAAGGGGTAGGGGACACAGCAATATAACCATCTCAAAGAAACATTCAAGCCTCTTTCCTGTCACCTGTGCAGGTTCTAATTTCACTCTTCCACTGAAGGTGCTACTTCACTTTACTGCATTTGAGCCTTAGTTTTCTCATCCAAAGATGGGAAAGAGGGGCTTCCCTGGTGGCGCAGTGGTTAAGAATCCGCCTCCCAGTTCAGGGGACACGGGTTCGATCGCTGGTCCGGGAGGATCCCGCATGCCACGGAGCAACTAGGCCCATGCGCTACAACTACTGAGCCTGCGCTCTAGAGCCTGCAAGCTACAACTACTGAGCCCTGGTGCCTCAGCTACTGAAGCCCCCATGCCTTGAGCCCGGGCTCTGCAACAAGAGAAGCCACCGCAATGAGAAGCACGCATATCGCAAGGAAGAGTTGCCCCCATTCCCTGCAACTAGAGAAAGGCAGCACATAGCAACGAAGACCCAACGCAGCCTAAAATAAATAAATTAAAAAAAAAAAAAAAGATGGGAAGGAAGGTGCCAGGTAAAGTGAGATAAGAGTGGTAACATATATTGTAAGGGATAACTAGCACTAAGTAAATCTTTATTAATATTATGCAAAAATCGCCAAGATACTATTGATGCGTAAAAGTCACATGATCTCATTTGTATAAAAAGTAGTGATGAAACAAAAAGGATCCTAGCACTTTTGACAGATTCTGCGATCTAAATGTCAGGACGTACTCTATTCCTCATAAGATAACAGACAGAAAGCAAAATGCCAAATTCAGGGACAGAAAAATATTCACTGTCATGAGACAGTGTGTTCATTCTCAAGCGGAAAAATTTTGAAAAACCACCAGGAGTATTGGTTTGGAGGAAGTACTGCTGAGGAATCTTTCATCTTGCAGTCATTCACTGAATAGATGCTTGCTGCATTCCAGTCTGTGCTGAGCACCTACAGTGTACTTGGCATTGCTGTAGCACTCCTGGCTGCTGACTCTAGCCCTCACATGCCACGCCTAGATCTGCTATCATGGCTTCGGTTGTTTTGAGAACCTGGCTTGAAATGTTTGTGCCTGTTATTAACTTACTGGCACTCAGCTACAAACCCAACCTTCGGTACTCAGCTTTGTGACTCTGGGCTGGGACAAATTTCTGCTTTGCCCACTGGCTCCCTTTTAGGCTCTGTCAATAGGGGATGCTAAAGGGAGACCCCACAGCTGAACCGGGGGGGAGTTGGGACTTGTTCCTTCTTGTTTGCTTCCTGTCCCTCTCAGTGTGGACCTAGAACAGTTTTCTCTGCTTTGACACTATTGACATTTTGGACTTGGTAATTCTTTGCTGGGGGGAGGGGGCTTCTTGTGCATTGTAGGATGTTTAGCAGCATTCCTATCCTCTACCTACTAAATTCCAATAGCAGCTCCCCAGCTGTGACAATTAAGAGTGTCTTTGTAAATTAGATAGCTAGTGGGAAGCTGCCGCATAGCACAGGGAGATCGCCTCTGTGCTTTGTGACCATGAGAGGGGTGGGATAGGGAGGGTGGGAGACACAAGAGGGAAGAGATATGGGAACATATGTATATGTATAACTGATTCACTTTGTTGTAAAGGATAAACTAACACACTATTGTAAAACAGTTATACTCCAATAAAGATGTTAAAAAAATACAAACAAAAGGAGGATAAATAACACACTACTTAATAACCAAGTGATCACTGAAGAAATCAAAGAGGAAATGAAAAAACACCTACAAACAAATGACAATGGAGATATGATGACTGAAAACCTAGTGCATGCAGCAAAAGCAATTCTAAGAGAGAAGTTATAGCAATACCTTCCTACCTTAAGAAAATGAAACAGCTCAAATAAACAGCCTAACATTGCACCTAAAGCAATTAGAGAAAGAAAAACAAAAAACCGCCAAATTTAGCAGAAGGAAAGAATCTTAAAGATCAGAGCAGAAAAAAATGAAAAAGGAAAGAAGGAAAAGATAGCAAAGATCAATAAAAGTAAAAGCTGGTTCTTTGAGAAGATAAAGAAAATTGTTAAACCATTAGCCAGACTCATCAAGAAAAATGGGAGAAGGCTCAAATCAATAGAATTAGAAATGAAAAAGGAGACATAACAACTGACAATGCAGAAATACAAAATATTATTAGAGATGACTACAAGCAACTGTATGCCAATAAAATGGAAAACCTGGAATAAATGGACAAATTATTAGAAATGCACAAGCTGCTAAGAATGAACCAGGAAGAAATAGAAAGTATGAACAGACCAATCACAAGCACTGAAATTGAAACTGTGATTAAAAATCTTCCAACAAACAAAAGCCCAGGACCAGACAGCTTCACAGGGGAATTGTATCAAACATTTAGAGAAGAGCTAACACCTATCCTTCTCAAACTCTTCCAAAAGATAGCAGAGGGAGGAACATTCCCAAATT
>NC_041234.1:35852815-35854980 GCF_002837175.3 Physeter macrocephalus | reverse complement strand
AGGGGTGGTATAGGGAGGGTGGGAGGGAGGGAGACACAAGAGGGAAGAGATATGGGAACATATGTATATGTATAACTGATTCACTTTGTTGTAAAGGATAAACTAACACACTATTGTAAAACAGTTATACTCCAATAAAGATGTTAAAAAAATACAAACAAAAGGAGGATAAATAACACACTACTTAATAACCAAGTGATCACTGAAGAAATCAAAGAGGAAATGAAAAAACACCTACAAACAAATGACAATGGAGATATGATGACTGAAAACCTAGTGCATGCAGCAAAAGCAATTCTAAGAGAGAAGTTATAGCAATACCTTCCTACCTTAAGAAAATGAAACAGCTCAAATAAACAGCCTAACATTGCACCTAAAGCAATTAGAGAAAGAAAAACAAAAAACCGCCAAATTTAGCAGAAGGAAAGAATCTTAAAGATCAGAGCAGAAAAAAATGAAAAAGGAAAGAAGGAAAAGATAGCAAAGATCAATAAAAGTAAAAGCTGGTTCTTTGAGAAGATAAAGAAAATTGTTAAACCATTAGCCAGACTCATCAAGAAAAATGGGAGAAGGCTCAAATCAATAGAATTAGAAATGAAAAAGGAGACATAACAACTGACAATGCAGAAATACAAAATATTATTAGAGATGACTACAAGCAACTGTATGCCAATAAAATGGAAAACCTGGAATAAATGGACAAATTATTAGAAATGCACAAGCTGCTAAGAATGAACCAGGAAGAAATAGAAAGTATGAACAGACCAATCACAAGCACTGAAATTGAAACTGTGATTAAAAATCTTCCAACAAACAAAAGCCCAGGACCAGACAGCTTCACAGGGGAATTGTATCAAACATTTAGAGAAGAGCTAACACCTATCCTTCTCAAACTCTTCCAAAAGATAGCAGAGGGAGGAACATTCCCAAATTCATTCTATGAAGCCACCATCCCACTGATACCAAAACCAGACAAAGACATCACAAAGGAAGAAAACTAGAGGCCAATACCACTGATGAACATAGACATAAAAATCCTCAACAAACTACTAGTAAACAGAATGCAACAGCACATTAAAAGGATCATACACAATGATCAAGTGGGGTTTACTCCAGGAATGCAAGGATTCCTCAATATACGCAAATCAATCAATGTGATACAGCATATTAACAAACTGAAGGAGAAAAACTATATGATCTTCTCACTAGATGCAGAGAAAGCTTTCGACAAAATTCAACACCCATTTATGATAAAAACCCTGCAGAAAATAGGCATAGAGGAAACGTCCCTCAATATAATAAAGGCCATATATGACTAACCTACAGACAACATCGTCCTCAATGGTGAAAAATTGAAACCATTTCCACTAAGATCAAGAACAAGACAGGAATGCCCACGATAAACACACTTATTCAACATAGTTTTGGGAGTTTTAGCCACAGCAATCAGAGAAGAAAAAGAAATAAAAGGAATTCAAAACGGAAAATAAGAAGTAACACTGTCACTGTTTGCAGATCACATGATACTATACATAGAGAATCCTAAAGATGCTACCAGAAAGCTGCTAGAGCTAATCAATGAATTTGGTAAAGTAGCCGGATACAAAATTAATGCACAGAAATCTCTTGCATTCCTATACACTAATGATGAAAAATGTTAAAGTGAAATTAAGGAAACACTCCCATTTACCACAGCAACAAATTGAATAAAACGCCTCTTCAATAAGTGGTGCTGGGAAAACTGGACAGGTACATGTAAAAGTATGAAATTAGAACACACCCGAACACCATACACAAAAATAAACTCAAAATGGGTTAAAGACCTACATGTAAGTACAGACACTATCAAACTCTTAGTGGAAAACGTAGACAGAACACTATGACATAAATCACAGCAAGATCCTTTTTGACCCACCTCCTAGACAAATGGAAATAAAAACAAAAATAAACAAATGGGACCTAATGAAACTTCAAAGCTTTTGTACAGCAAAGGATACCATAAACAAGACCAAAACACAACCCTCAGAATGGGAGAAAATAGTTGCAAATGAAACAACTGACAAAGGATTAATATCCAAAATTTAGAAGCAACTCATGCAGCTCAATATCAAAAAAACAAACAACCCAATCCAAAAATGGGCAGAAGACCGAAATAGACATTTCTC
>NC_041234.1:35849873-35852464 GCF_002837175.3 Physeter macrocephalus | reverse complement strand
TGGGCATATACCCTGAGAAAACCATAATTCAAAAAGAGTCATGTACCAAAATGTTCATTGCAGCTCTATTTACGATAGCCAGGACATGGAAGCAACCTAAGTGTCCATCAACAGATGAATGGATAAAGAAGATGTGGCACATATATACAATGGAATATTACTCAGCCATAAAAAGAAATGAAACTGAGTTATTTGTAGTGAGGTGGATGGACCTACGGTCTTTCATACAGAGTGAAGTAAGTCAGAAGGAGAAAAACAAATACCGTATGCTAACAAATGTGTATGGAATCTAAGATAAAAAAATGTCATGAAGAGACTAGGGGTAGGACCGGAATAAAACACAGACCTACTAGAGCATGGACTTAATGATATTGGGAGGGGGAAGGTTAAGTTGTGACGAAGAGAGAGAGTGACATGGACATATATACACTACCAAACGTAGGGTGGATAGCTAGTGGGAAGCAGCCGCATGGCACAGGGATATCAGCTAGGTGGTTTGTGACCACCTAGGGGGGGGGGAAAGGGAGGGTGGGAGAGAGGGAGACGCAAGAGGGAAGAGATATGGGAACATATGTTTATGTATAACTGATTCACTTTGTTGTAAAGCAGAAACTAACAAACCATTGTGAAGCAATTATACTCCAATAAAGATGTTAAAAAAAGACTCAAATCAATAGAATTAGAAATGAAAAAGGAGAAGTAACAACTGACACTGCAGAAATACAAAGGATGATGAGAGATTACTACAAGCAACTCTATGCCAATAAAATGGACAACCTGGAAGAAACGGACAAATTCTTAGAAATACACAGTCTGCCGAGACTGAACCAGGAAATTATAGAAAATATGAACAGACCAATCCCAAGCACTGAAATTGAAACTGTGATTAAAAGTCTTCCAACAAACAAAAGCTCAGGACCAGACAGCTTCACTGGCGAAATCTATCAAACACTTCGAGAAGAGATAACACCTATCCTTCTCAAACTCTTCCAAAATATAGCATAGGGAGGAACACTCCAAAACTCATTCTACGAGGCCAGCATCATGCTGATACCAAAACCAGACAAAGATGTCACAAAGAAATAAAACAACAGGCCAATATCCCTGAAGAACACAGATGCAAAATCCTCAACAAAATACGAGCAATCAGAATGCAACAGCACATTAAAAGGATCATACACAATGATCAAGTGGGGTTTACTCCAGGAATGCAAGGATTCTTCAATATACGCCAATCAATCAATGTGATACACCATAGTAACAAATTTAAGGAGAAAAACCATATGATCATCTCACTCAATGTAGAGAAAGCTTTCGACAAAATTCAACACTTATTTTTGATAAAAACCCTGAAGAAAATAGGCATAGAGGGAACTTTCCTCAATATAATTGAGGCCATATATGACAAACCTACAGCCAACATCATCCTCAATGGTGAAAAATTGAAACCATATCCCCTAAGATCAAGAAAAAGACACGATTGCCCACTATCACCACACTTATTCAACATAGTTTTGGGAGTTTTAGCCACAGCAATCAGAGAAGAAAAAGAAATAAAAGGAATCCAAATCGGAAAAGAAGAAGTAACACTGTCACTGTTTGCAGAGCACATTATACTATACATGGACAATCCTAAAGATGCTACCAGAAAGCTGCTAGAGCTAATCAATGAATTTGGTAAAGTAGCAGGATACAAAATTAATGTACAGAAATCTCTTGCATTCCTATACACTAATGATGAAAAATGTTAAAGTGAAATTAAGAAAACACTCCCATTTACCACAGCAACAAAATGAATAAAATATCTAGGAATAAACCTACCTAAGGAGACAAAAGACCTGTATGCAGAATATTATAAGACACTGATGAAAGAAATTAAAGATGATACAAATAGATGGAGAGATATACCATGTTCTTGGATTGAAAGAATCATCATTGTGAAAATGACTCTATTACCCAAAGCAATCTACAGATTTAATGCAATCCCTATCAAACTACCACTGGCATTTTTCACAGAACTAGAACAAAAAATTTCACAGTTTGTATGGAAACACAAGAGACCCCGAATAGCCAAAACAATCTTGAGAATGAAAAATGGAACTGGAGGGATCAGGCTCCCTGACTTCAGACTATACAAGAAAGCTACAGTAATCAAGACAGTATGGTACTGGCACAAAAACAGAAATATAGATCAATGGAACAGGAGAGAAAGCCCTGAGATAAACCCACACACATATGGTCACCTTATCTTTGATAAAGGAGGTAAGAATATACAGTGGAGAAAAGACAGCCTCTTCAATAAGTGGCGCTGGGAAAACTGGACAGGTACATGTAAAAGTATGAAATTAGAATACTCCTTAACGCCATACACAAAAATAAACGCAAAATGGGTTAAAGACTTACATGTAAGGCCAGACACTATCAAACTGTTAGATAAAAACCTAGGCAGAACACTCTATGACATAAATCACAGCAAGATCCTTTTTGACCCACCTCCTAGACAAATGGAAATAAAAACAAAAATAAACAAATTGGACCTAATGAAACTTCAAAACTTTTGCACAGCAAAGGATACCATAAACAAGACCAAA
>NC_041234.1:35832035-35849605 GCF_002837175.3 Physeter macrocephalus | reverse complement strand
CTGAGAAAAGCATAATTCAAAAAGAGTCATGTACCACAATATTCATTGCAGCTCTATTTACAATAGCCAGGACATGGAAGCAACCTAAGTGTCCATCAACAGATGAACGGATAAAGATGATATGGCACATATATTCAATGGAATATTACTCAGCCAAAAAAAGAAATTAAATTGAGTTATTTGTTTTGAGGTGGATGGACCTACAGTCTGTCATACAGAGTGAAGTTAAGTCAGAAGGAGAAAAACAAATACCGTATGCTAACACATATATATGGAATCTTAAAAAGAAAGTCATGAAGAACCTAGGGGCAGGACAGGAATAAAGACGCAGACCTACTAGAGCATGGACTTGAGGACACAGGGAAGGGGAAGGGTAAGTTGGGACAAAGTGAGAGAGTGGCATGGACATATATACACTACCAAATGTAAAATAGATAGCTAGTGGGAAGCAGCCGCATAGCACCGGGAGATCAGCTCGGTGCTTTGTGACCACCTAGATGGGTGGGATAGTGAGGGTGGGAAGGAGACATAAGAGTGTGGAGATATGGGGATATTTGTATATGTATAGCTGATTCACTGTTTCATAAAGCAGAAAGTAATACACCATTTAAAGCAATTATAGTCCAATAAAGATGTTTAAAAATTTAAATTAGTTTAAAAAGTGAATGGGCTCTTGTGTCACATGGCTGGGGTTCATTTTTGACTACACTATTTATTAGTTGCTTCTCTTTAGGAAAATGACTTCACCTCTTCTGTAAAATGGGGGATACAATAGCCACCGTCTCACTCAGCTATTTTTTCACCAGGCATAGTTGATTTTGAATGTTTGATATGTGCTAGGCTTTCTTCTAGACACCAAGGATAGAGCAGTAAATAAAAAGAAAACCTCCGTTCCCTTGGGAAACTTTGATTCTATTGAAGAATGTTATAAACATAAGTTATAAAGTAGGTAATAAAGAAAATTAAGAGAAATAAAGAAAAAATGTCAGGAAAAGGAAAATAGATTGACAGAATTTTGGTTAGTTAAGGAAGGCTGCTCTGGGTGATATTTGAGCAGAAACCCAAATGAAGAAAATGGAAAATATGGGGGAAGACTATTCCAGGTAGAGTAATGTGTACAATAACACTGAGATGAAAATAAGCTTATGTTTTGAAAAGAGTGCAGAGTTTATGTGAATTTAGCCTTTATTATATAGCAGGCTCTGTTCTAAGCACTTAGTATTTATTATCTATCATATCCTCTCCATAAATCTAAAAGTTAAGTGCTACTATTATTATCAGCCTCATTTTACAGATGAGGAATTCAAGACAAGAGTGTGTTTAAGTAATCTGTTTAAGGTCACACAGCCAGTGGTGGTTAGTCTTGATGAAAACCCATGTTTGAATCCACAGACTATGATCTTAGCCACCAAAACTCTCATATAACTGATGAGGGAAGAAAGGTCCAGATACGGACATGAGTTGCCCACATTCACACAATTCAGGAGAGATGTTGGGACCAGCATCTAATCTTGGTGCTGGAACTGAAGGCCTAGTTACTCCTTTCCCAAGTGGTCACTGAACCCCCTATTATGCAAAACCCTGTGCCAGGCTCCAGGGACAGGGGAGTAAGGGCGACCAAGAGTGATTGTCTCTGACCTCACGTTAAAAAAGAAGTCATATATTCAGCATTATTCTCATTCTGTGGTTAATTTCGCTCCCCTGCTACATTCCACCTTCCCTCACGTTATCCCTTTCGTTTCCTGGTTATCACTGTCTGGTGGCATGTCTGTCTCCCCTGCTGAACTGTGAGCTACTTGATGGCAGGGAGCAGGTTTGTCTCAGTCAGTCCCAAGCCTGGCACTCAGTAGACACATAGGGAAGAGCTTCTGAATAAACACATACATGTGTGAAATGATGTTGTACAAATATATTCATAGCGGCATTAGTTACAATGACAAAAAGTAGGAAATAACTGAAGAATATATCATAAGGGAACTGGTTAAAATTATACAGGTCAAAAATCTAATGCAGCCATTAAAATATAACATTTTATGTTCTTTCTTTTAAAACTGTAATCACCATGCTGTATTTTATTTCATTTTTTTTCTTAGGATTCTCACTAGGTTGACATGAGTTTATAGGAAAAAACTAATAGGTCATAGAACTTTTTTCCAATTGTTGTTTTTATTGAAGTACTGTTGATTTACAATATTGTATTAGTTTCAGGTGTACGGCATACTGATTCAGTACTTTTAAAGATTATACTCCATTGAAAGTTATTACAAGATAATGGCTATACTTCTTTGTGATGTACAATATATCCTTGTTGCTGATCTATTTTATATATAGTAGTTTGTATCACTTAATCTCATACCCCTATCTTGCCTCCCCCTCCACCCCTCTCCCCACTGAAAACCACTAGTTTGTTTTCTATATTGGCAAGTCTGTTTCTGTTTTATTATACATATTCATTTTAACATTTCAATTTCACATATAAGTGATATCATACAGTATTTGTCTTTCTCTGTGTGACATTTCACTAAGCATAATGTTCTCTAGGTCCATTCACATTGCTACAAATGACATAAATTCATTCTTTTTATAGCAGAGTAATATTCCATTATATATATATATATATACCACATTTTCTTTATCCATTCATCTGTTGATGGAAACTTAATTTGCTTCCATATAGTGGCTATTGGAAATACTGCTGCTTTGAACATTGGGGTGCATTTCACTAACCAAATTAATGTTTTCATGTTTCTGGATATATATAAAGGAGTGGGAATGCTGGATCTCATGACAGTTCCATTTTTACTTTTTTGAGGTACCTCCTTATTTTTATACACAGTGGCTGCACCAATTTCACTTTCCACCAACAGTTCACAAGGGTTCCCTTTTCTCCATATCCTTGCCAACATTTGTTTTCTTTTTTGTTTGTTTGTTTTAACATCTTTATTGGAGGATAATTGCTTTAAAATCGTGTGTTAGTTTCTGCTTTATAGGAAAGTGAATCAACTATACATATACATATATCCCCATATCTCCTCCCTCTTGTGTCTCCCTCTCACCCACTGTATTCCACCCCTCTAGGTGGTCACAAAGCACTGATCTGATCTCCCTCTGCTATGAGGCTGCATCCCACTAGCTATCTACATTACATTTGGTAGTATATATAAGTCCATGCCACTCTCTCACTTCGTCCCAGCTTATCCTTCCCCATCTTCATGTCCTCAACTCCATTCTCTACATCTGCATCTTTATTCCTGTCCTGCCCCTGGGTTCTTCAAAAATTTTTTTTAGATTCCATATATATGTGTTAGGATACAGTATTTGTTTTTCTCTTTCTTACTTACTTCACTCTGTATGACAGACTCTAGGTCCATCCACCTCACTATAGATAACTCATTGTCGGTATTTTTTATGGCTGAGTAATATTCCATTGTATATATGTGCCACATCTTCATCCATTCATCTGTCGATGGACACTTAGATTGCACTCATTTTCGTTATTTTTTATGGCTGAGTAATATTCCATTGTATATATGTGCCACATCTTCATCCATTCATCTGTCGATGGACACTTAGATTGCTTCCATGTCCTGAATATTGTAAATAGCGCTGCATTGAACATTGTGGTACATGACTCTTTTTGAATTATGGTTTTCTCAGGGTATATGCTCGGTAGTGGGATTGCTGGGTCATAGGGTAGCTCTGTTTTCAGATTTTTAAAGAACCTCCATAGTGACTGTATTAATTTACATTCCCACCAACAGTGCAAGACGGTCCCCTTTTCTCCACACCCTCTCCAGCATTTATTGTTTGTAGATTTTTGATGATGGCCATTCTGACTGGTATGAGGTGATACCTCATTGTGGTTTTGATTTGCATTACTCTAATGATTAGTGATGTAGAGCATTCTTTCATGTGTTTCTTGGAAATCTGTATATCTTCTTTGGATAAATGTCTATTGAGGTCTTCTGCCCATTTTTGGATTGGGTCTTTTTTTTATTTGATATTGAGCTGAATGAGCTGCTTGTAAATTTTGGAGATTAATCCTTTGTCAGTTGCTTCATTTGCAACTATTTTCTCCCATTCTGAAGGTTGTCTTTTCATCCTGTTTACGGTTTCCTTGGCTGTGCAAAAGCTTTTAAGTGTCCTTAGGTCCCATTTGTTGATTTTTTTAAAATTTCCATTTCTCTAGGAGGAGGATCAAAAAGGATCTTGATGTAATTTATGTCATACAGTGTTCTGCCAATGTTTTCCTCTAGGAGATTTATAGTGCCTGGCCTTACATTTAGGTCTCTAATCAATTTTGAGTTTATTTTTGTGCATGGTGTTAGAGAGTGTTCTAATTCCATTGTTTTCCATGTAGCTGTCCAGTTTTCCCAGCACCACTTATTGAAGAGGCTGTCTTTTTTCCATTGTATATTCTTGTCTCCCTTATCAAAATAAGGTGACCATATGTGCGTGGGTTTATCTCTGGGCTTTCTATCCTGTTCCATTGACCTATATTTCCATTTTTGTGCCAGTATCGTACAGTGTTGATTATTGTTGAATTGCAGTATATTCTGAAGTCAGGGAGACTGATTTCTCCAGCAACGTTTTTCTTTCTCATGATTGCAGTGGCTATACGGGATCTTTTGTATTTCCTGAACAACCTTGTCTTGTTCCTTATCTTAGAGGAAATGCTTTCAGTATTTCACCATTGAGAACAATGTTGGCTGTGGGTTTGTCATATATGGCCTTTATTTTGTTTAGGTAAGTTCCCTCTATGCCTACTTTCTGCAGGTTTTGCATCATAAACGTGTGTTAAATTTTGTCGAAATCTTTTCTGCATCTATTGAGATGATCATATGGTTTTTCTCCTTCAGTTTGTTAATATGGCTTATCACATTGATTGATTTGAATATATTGAAGAATCCTTGCATTCCTGGGATAAACCCCACTTGGTCATTGTGTATGATCCAATATGCATTTGGATTCTGTTTCCTTGTATTTTGTCGAGGATTTTTGCATCTATGTTCATCAGTGATATTGGCCTGTAGTTTTTCTTTTCTGTGACATCTTTGTCTGGTTTTGGCATCAGGGTGATGGTTGACTCATAGCTGATTTCTCCAGCAACGTTTTTCTTTCTCATGATTGCAGTGGCTATACGGGATCTTTTGTATTTCCTGAACAACCTTGTCTTGTTCCTTATCTTAGAGGAAATGCTTTCAGTATTTCACCATTGAGAACAATGTTGGCTGTGGGTTTGTCATATATGGCCTTTATTTTGTTTAGGTAAGTTCCCTCTATGCCTACTTTCTGCAGGTTTTGCATCATAAACGTGTGTTAAATTTTGTCGAAATCTTTTCTGCATCTATTGAGATGATCATATGGTTTTTCTCCTTCAGTTTGTTAATATGGCTTATCACATTGATTGATTTGAATATATTGAAGAATCCTTGCATTCCTGGGATAAACCCCACTTGGTCATTGTGTATGATCCAATATGCATTTGGATTCTGTTTCCTTGTATTTTGTCGAGGATTTTTGCATCTATGTTCATCAGTGATATTGGCCTGTAGTTTTTCTTTTCTGTGACATCTTTGTCTGGTTTTGGCATCAGGGTGATGGTTGACTCATAGAATGAGTTTGGGCGTGTTCCTCCTTCTGCTATATTTTGGAAGAGTTTGAGAAGGATAGGTGTTAGCTCTTCTCTAAATGTTTGATTGAATTTGCCTGTGAAGCCAAGTGGTCCTGGGATTTTATTTGTTGGTGGATTTCTAATAACAATCTCAATTTCAGTGTTTGTAATTGGTCCGTTTATATTTTCTATTTCTTCCTGGTTCAGTCTCGGAAGGCTGTGCTTTTCTAAGAATTTGTCCATTCCCTCCAGGTTGTTCATTTTATTGGCATATAGTTGCTTGTAGTAATCTCTCATGATCCTTTGTACTTCTGCAGTGTCAGTTGTTACTTCTCCTTTTTAATTTCTAATCCTATTGATTTGAGAATTCTCCCTTTTTTTCTTCGTGAGTCTGGCTAATGGTTTATCAATTTTGTTTATCTTCTCATACAACCAGCTTTTAGTTTTATTGATCTTTGCTATTGTTTCCTTTTTTTTTCATTTATTTCTAATCTATATGATTCCTTTTCTTCTGCTATCTTTGGGGGTTTTTTGTTCTTCTTTCTCTAATTGCTTTAGGTGTAAGGTTAGGTTGTTTATTTGAGATGTTTCTTGTTTCCTGAGGTAGGATTGCATTGCAATATACCTCCTTCTTATAACTGCTTTTGCTGCATCCCATAGGTTTAGGGTTGTCATGTTTTCATTGTCATTTGTTTCCAGGTATATTTTTATTTTGCCTTTGATTTATTCAGTGATCTCTTGGTTATGAAGTAGTGTATTGTTTAGTCTCCATATGTTTGCATTTTTTACAGATTTTTCCTGTAATTGATATCTAGTCTCATAGCTTTGTGGTCGGAAAAGATACTTGATACAATTTCAGTTTTCTTAAATTTACCACGGCTTGATTTGTGAAGCAAGATATGATCTATACTGGAGAATGTTCCATGATGACTTGAGAAGAAAGTGTATTGTGTTGTTTTTGTATGGAATGTCCTATAAATATCAATTAAGTCCATCTTGTGTAATGTATCATTTAAAGCTTGTGTTTTCTTATTTATTTTCATTTTGGATGATCTGTCCATTGGTGAAAGTGGGGTGTTAAAGTCCCCTACTGTGATTGTGTTACTGTCGATTTCCCCTTTTATGGCTGTTAGCATTTGCCTTATGTATTGAGGTGTTCCTATGTTGGGTGCATAAATATTTACAATTGTTATATCTTCTTCTTGGATTTATCCCTTGATCATTATGTAGTGTCCTTCTTTGTCTATTGTAATAGTCTTTATTTTAATGTCTATTTTCTCTGATATGAGAATTGCTATTCCAGCTTTCTGTTGATTTCCATTTGCCTGGAGTATCTTTTTTGATCCCCTCACTTTCCATCTGTATGTGTCCCTAGGTCTGAAGTGAGTCTCTTGTAGATAGCATATATACGGTCTTGTTTTTGTATCCATTCAGCCAGTCTATGTCTTTTGCTTGGAGCATTTAATCCATTTACATTTAAGGTAATTATTGATATGTATGTTCCTATTACCATTTTCTTAATTGTTTTGGGTTTGTTATTGTAGGTCTTTTCCTTCTCTTGTGTTTCCTGCCTAGAGAAATTCCTTTAGCATTTGTCTTAAAGCTGGTTTGGTGGTGCTGTATTCTCTTTGCTTTTGCTTGTCTGTAAAGGTTTTGATTTCTCCATCGAATCTGAATGAGATCCTTGCTGGGTAGAGTAATCCTGGCTGTAGATTTTTACCTTTCATCGCTTTAAATATGTCCTTCCACTCCCTTCTGGCTTTCAGAGTTTCTGCTGAAAAATCAGCTGTTAACCTTATGGGGATTCCCTTGTATGATATTTGTTGTTTTCCCCTTGCTGCTTTTAATATTTTTTCTTTGTATTTACTTTTTGCTAGTGTGATTAATATGTGTCTTGTGTTTCTCCTTGGATTTATCCTGTATGGGACTCTCTGGGCTTCCTGGACTTTATTAACTATTTCCTTTCCCATATTAGGGACGTTTTCAACTATAATCTCTTCAAATATTTTCTCAATCCCTTTCTTTTTCTCTTCTTCTTCTGGGACCCCTATAATTCGAATGTTGGTGCCTTTAATATTTTCCCAGAGGTCTTTGAGACTGTCCTCAATTCTTTTCATTATTTTTTCTTTATTCTGCTCTGCAGTAGTTATATCCACTATTTTATCTTCCAGGTCACTTATCCATTCTTCTGCCTCAGTTATTCTGCTATTGATTCCTTCTAGAGAATTTTTAATTTCATTTTCGTGTTGTTCATCATTGTTTGTTTTCTCTTTCATTTTTCTAGGTCCTTGTTAAACGTCTCTTGTATTTTCTCCATTCTAGTTCCAAGATCTTGGATCATCTTTACTATCATTACTCTGAATTCTTTTTTGGGTAGATTTCCTATTTCCTCTTCATTTGTTAGTTCTGGTTGGTTTTTACCTTGCTCCTTCATCTTCTGTGTGTTTCTCTGTCTTCTCATTTTGCTTAACTTACTGTGTTTTGGGTCTCCTTTTCACAGGCTGCAGGTTTGTAGTTCACTTTGTTTTTGGCGTCTGCCCCCAGTGGCTATGGTTGCTTCAGTGGGTTGAGTAGACTTCCTGTTGGAGGGGACTAGTGTCTGTTCTGGAGGATGAGGCTGGATCTTGTCTTTCTGGTGGGCAGGACTGTGTTCGCTGGTGTGTTTTGGGGTGTCTGTGACCTTATTATGATTTTAGGCAGCTTCTCTGCTAATGGGTGCGGTTTTGTTCCTGTCTTGCTATTTGTTTTTCATAGGGTGTCCAGCACTGTAGGTTGCTTGCCGTTGAGTAGAGCTGGGTCTTAGCAACGAGATGGAGATCTCTGGGAGAACTTTCACAGTTTGATATTACTGGAGCCGGGATGTCTCTGGTGGACCAATGTCATGAACTCGATTCTCCCACCTCAGAGGCACAGGCTTGACACCCAGTCAGAGCACCAGGACCCTGTAGACTACACTGCTCAGAAGCAAACGGAGGAAAAAAAAGGAAGTAAAGAAGTAAAATAAAATAATATTATTACGATAAAAAATATTTATTAAAAATTTTAAAATATATAAAAGTAATTTAAAAAAAGAAAGCAAGAAGAGAGCAACCAAACCAAAAACAAATCCACCATTGATAACAAGTGCCAAAAACTATAGTAAAAAAAAAAATGTGGACAGACAGGAGCCTATGATAAATTGTAAAAGCGAAGCTATACTGAGAAAATCACACAAAGAAGCATACACATACACACACACACAAAGAGAAAAAGGAAAAAAATATATATATTGTTGCTTCCAAAGAGCACTGCCTCAATTTTGGGATGATTCGTTGTCAATTCAGGTATATACAGGGTACATCAAGTTGACTGTGGAGATTTAATCTGCTGTTTCTGAGGCTGCTGGGGGAGATTTCCCTTTCTTTTCTTTGTTCGTACAGCTCCTGTGGTTCAGCTTTGGATTTGGACCCACCTCTGCGTGTAGGTCGCCTGAGGGTATCTGTTCTTTGCTCAGAAAAGATGGGGTTAAAATAGCCGCTAATTAGGGACCTCTGGCTCCCTCAGGCCGGGTGGAGGGAGGGGTACAGAATGCGGGGTGAGGCTGTGGCAGACGAGGCCAGTGTGACATGGCAACAGCCTGAGGAGGGCCATTTATTTCCAGGGGTGTTTGTCCCTGGATCATGGGACCCTGGCAGTGGCAACTGCACAGGCTCCTGGGAGGGGAGGTATGGAAAGTGACCTGTGTTTGCACACAGGCTTCTTGGTGGCTGCAGCAGCTGCCTTAATGTTTCATGCCTTATCTCGTGCCCACACTGATAGCCATGGCTCGTGCCTGTCTCTGGAACCCATTTAGGCCGTGTTCTGAATCCCCTCTCCTTGTGCACCCCAAAACAATGGTCTCTTGACTCTTAGGCATTTCCAGACATTTTTCTGGATTCCCTCCCAGGTAGCTGTGGCACACTAGCCCCCTTCAGGCTGTGTTCACACAGCCAACCCCAGTCCTCTCCCTGGGATCTCTCCTCCGAATAAGCTGGAGCTTCTGGACCCAGCTTCCACCAGTCCTGGCCGCCGGGTGAGCAAACAAGCCTCTCGGGCTGTTGAGTGCTCGTCGGCACTGATCCTCTCTGTAGGAATCTCTCCTCTTTGCCCTCTGCTTCCCTGTTTCTGCACTCTCCTCCGTGGCTCCAAAGCTTCCCCCCAACTACGCCCTGTCTCTGCCAGTGAAGGGGTTTCCTGGTGTGTGGAAACATTTCCTCCTTCACAGCTCCCTCCCAGTGGTGCAAGTCCCTTCCCCATTCTTTAGTCTGTTTTTTCTTTGTTCTTTTTCCCTACTCAGGTAGGTGGGGAGTTTCTTGCTTTTTGGGAAGTCTGAAGTCTTCTGCCGGTGTTCAGTAGGTGTTTTGTAGTAGTTGTTCCACATGCAGATGTATTTCTGATGTATTTGTGGGGAGAAAGGTGATCTCCACGTCTTACTCCTCCGCCCTCTTGAAGGTCTCCAACATTTGTTATTTGTAGACTTTTTGATGATAACAATTCTGATAGTTTTGAGCTGATACCTTGTTGTTTTGATGTGCATTTCTCTAGTAGCGATGTTGAGCATCTTCTTATGTGCCAGTTAGCCTTATATATGTCTTCTTTAGAACATGTCTATTCAGGTCCTCTGCCCATATTTTATTTATTTATTTATTATGTTGAGTTGTACCACCTGGTTATATATTTTGGATATTAACTTCCTGTTCATCCTATAATTTGTAAATATTTTCTCTCATTGGGTAGGTTGTCTTTCCATTTCATCGTAGGTTTCCTTTGCTGGGCAAAGCTTTTAATTTTAATTAGTCCCATTTATTTGTTTTTGCTTTTATTTCCATTGCTTTAGGATACAGATCCAAAAAAATATTGCTACAATTTATGTCAGGAGGGTTTTGCCTATGTTCTCTTTTAGGATTTTCATGTTTTCAGGGCTTACATTTAGGTTTTTAACCCATTTTGAAGTTTATTTTAGTATATGATATGAAGAAGTACTGTAAACTCATTTTTTTACCTGTAGCTATCCAGTATTCCCAGCACCACTTATTGAAGAGACCGCTTTTTCTCCATTGTATATTCTTGCCTCCTTTGAGATAGACTAATTCACCATAGGTGTGTGGGTTTAAATCTGCACTATCTATTCTGTTTCATTGATCAGTGTGTCTGTTTTTGTGCCAGTACCACAATGTTTTGAAACCTGTAGCTTTGTAGTATATGCTGAACTCTAGGTGGGTGATACCTCCAGCACTGTCTTTCTACTGAAGATTCCATTGGTAATTCAAAGTCTTCTGTCATTCCACATAAATTTTAGGATTATTTGTTCTAGTTCTGTGAAGAATATCATGGGTATTTTGATTGGGATTGCACTAAATCTGTAGACTGCTTTGGGTATTATGGCCCTTTTAAAAAATTAGTTTTCATTGGAGTATAGTTGAGTTACAATGTTGTGTTAGTTTCTGCTGTACAACAAAGTGGATCACTTATACATATACATATATCCACTCTTTGTTTAGATTATTTTCCCATAGAGGTCATGACAGAGTATTGAGTAGAGCTACCAGTGCTATGCAGTAGGTTCGTATTAGTTATCTATCAATATTTTATATATAGTATTGTGTATGTGTCAATCCCAATCTCTCACTTTATCCTTTCCCTCGCCTTCCCCCTTGGTAACCGTAAGTTTGTTTTCTATATCTGTGAAACAAACTACATATTCTATATATTTGTTTTTTATATCTGTTTTGTAAATAAGTTCATTTTTACATTTTTATTAGATTCCACACATAAATGATATCATATGATATTTGTCTTTCTCTGTCTGACTTACTTCACTCAGCATGACAATCTCTAGGTCCATCCATGTTGCTGCAAATGACATTATTTCGTTCTTTTTTATGGTTGAGTAATATTCCATTACATATATGTTCCACATCTTTATCCATTCCTCTGTGGATGGACATTTAGGTTGCTTCCATGGCCTGGCTATTGTAAATAGTGCTGCAATGAACATTGGGGTGCATATATCTTTTTGAATTATGGTTTTCTCCAGATATGGCCCAAGAGTGGGATAGTTGGATCATATGGTAGCTCTATTTTTAATTTTTTAAGGAACCTCCATACTGTTCTCCATAGTGGCTGTACCAACACTGTAGGAGGGTACCCTTTTCTCCACACCCTCTCCAGCCTTTATTGTTTGTAGACTTTTTAATGATAGCCATTCTGACTGGTGTGAGGTGATACCTCATTGTACTTTGGATTTGCATTTATCTAATAATTAGTGATTCTGAGAATATTTTCACATGCTTTCAGACCATCTGTACATTTTCTTTGCAGAAATGTCTATATAGATCTTCCACCCATTTTTTGATTGTGCTGTTTGCTTTTTTGATATTGAGCTACATGAGCTGTTTGTATATTTAGAGGTTAATCACTTGTCGGTTGCATCATTTGCAAATATTTTCTCCCATTCTGAGGGTTCTCTTTTTGTTTTGTTTATGGTTTTCTTTGCTGTGCCAAAGCTTTTAAGTTTAGTTAGGTCCCATTTGTTAATTTTTGTTTTTATTTTCATTATTCTGGGGGGTGGATCAAAAAAGATCTTGCAGTCATTTATGTCAAAGAGTGCCCTGCCTATGTTTTCCTCTAAGAGTTTTATAATATTGGACCTTACATTAAGGTCTTTAATCCAGTTTGAGTTTATGTTTTTTGTATGGTATTAGAGAGTGTTCTCATTTCATTTGTTTACATGTAGCTGTCCAGTTTCCCCAGCACCACTTTTTAAAAAGACTGTCTTTTCTCCATTGTATATTCTTATCTCCTTTGTCATAGATTAGGTGACCATAGGTGTGTAGGTTTATCTCTTGGCTTTCTATCCTGTTCCATTGATCTATATTTCTGTTTTTGTGCCAGTAAAATGGTGTTTTAATTACTGTAGCTTTGTAGTATAGTCTGAAGTCAGGCAGCCTGATTCCTCCAGCTCCACTTTTCTTTCTAAAGATTGCTTTGGGTATTTGGGGTCTTTGTGTTTTTCCCTACAAATTGTAAACCTTTTTGTTCTAATTGTGTGAAAAAATGCCATTGGTAAATTGATAGGGTTTGCACTGAATCTATAGATTGGTATGGGGCATATAGTCATTTTCATAACGTTGATTCTTCCAATCCAAGAACATGGTATAACTCACCATTTGTTTGTCTCATCTTTTTTTTTTAACATCTTTATTGGAGTATAATTGCTTTACAGTGGTGTGTTAGTTTCTGCTTTATAACAAAGTGAATCAGTTATACATATACATATGTTCCCATATCTCTTCCCTCTTGCGTCTCCCTCCCTCCCACCCTCCCTATCCCACCCCTCTAGGTGGTCACAAAGCAAGGAGCTGATCTCCCTGTGCTATGTGGCTGCTTCCCACTAGCTATCTATTTTACGTTTGGTAGTGTATATATGTCCATGTCACTCTCTCACTTTGTCACAGCTTACCCTTCCCCCTCCCCATATACTCAAGTCCATGCTCTAGTAGGTCTGTGTCTTTGATTTATTTCATTAGTATCTTTTCATGTTCATAATATAGTTCTTCTGACTCCTTAGTTTGGTTTGTCCCTATGTATTTTATTCTTTTTGCTGTGGTGGTAAATGGGATTGTTTCTTTAATTTCTCTTTCTGATCTTTTGTTTTAGTGTATAGGAATGCAAGAGATTTCTGTGTATTAATTTTGTATTCTGCAACTTTACCAAATTCGTTGATAAGCTTTAGTAGTTCTCTGGTAGCATCTTTAGGATTTTCTATGTATAGTATAATGTCACCTGCAAACAGTGACAGTTTTACTTCTTTTCCCATTTGGATTCCTTTTATTTCTTTTTCTTCTTTGATCACCGTGGATAAGACTTCAAAAACTATGTTGAATTATAGTGGTGAGAGTTGACATCCTTGTCTTCTTCCTGATCTTAGAGGAAATGCTTTCAGTTTTTCACCATTGAGAATGATGTTTGCTGAGTGTTTGTCATATATGGCCTTTATTATGTTCAAGTATGTTCCCTATATTCCCACTTTCTGGAGAGCTTTTTTTTTTTTATCATAAATAGCTGTTGAATTTTGTTAACAGCTTTTTCTGCATCTATTGAGATGATCATATGTTCTTTATTCTTCAGTGTGTTAATATGGTGTATCACATTGATTGATTTGTGTATATTGAAGATTCCTTGCATCCCTGGGATAAATCCCACTTGACCACAGTGTGTGATCTTTTTAATGTGCTGTTGGATTCAATTTCTTAGTATTTTGTCGAGGATTTTTGTGTCTCTGTTCATCAGTGATATTGGCCTGTAATTTTCTGTGTGTGATATCTTTGTCTGGTTTTGTTATCAGGGTGATGGTGACCTGACAGGATGAGCTTGGGAGTTTTCCTCCCTCTGCAAGTTTTTGGAATAGTTTCACAGGATATTTGTTAACTCTTCTCTAAATATTTGATAGAATTCACCCTTGAACTCATCCGGTCTTGGGCTTTTGTTTTGTTGGAAGATTTTTAATCACAGTTTCAGTTTCATTACTTGTGATTGGTCTGTTCATATTTTCTATTTCTCCTTGGTTCAGTCTCGGAAGGTTGTACCGTTTTAAGAATTTGTCCATTTCTTCTAGGTTGTCCATTTTGTTGGTGTATAGTTGCTTGTAGCAGTCTCTTATGATCCTTTGTATTTCTGTGGTTTCTGTTGTAACTTCTTTTTCATTACTAATTTCATTGATTTCAGTCCTCTCCTTTTTTCCTTGATGAGTCTCGCTAAAGGTTTATCAATTTTATCTTCTCAAAGAATCAGCTTGTAGTTTCATTGATGTTTGATATTGTTGTCTTCATCTCTGTTTCATTTATTTCTGCTGTGATCTTTATGATTTCTTTCCTTATACTAACTTTGGGTTTAATTTATTCTTCTTTCTCTAGTTGCTTTAGATGTAAGGTTAGGGTTTTTATTAGAGATTTTTCTGCTTCCTGAGATAAGATTGTACTGCTATAAACTTCCCTCTTAGAACTGCTTTTGCTGAATCCTATAGGTTTTGGATCATTGTGTTTTCATGGTTGTTTTTCTCTAGGTACTTTTTGATTTCCTCTTTGATTTCTTCACTGATCCATTATTTATTTAGTAACATATTCTTTAACCTCCACGTGTTTGTGTTTTTTACAGTGTTGTTCTTTTTTTCTCCTGTAATTGATTTCTAAACTCATAGCATTGTGGTCATAATAGATGCTTGATATGATTTCAGTTTTTTTTAAATTTACTGAGACTTGATTTGTGACCCAAGATGTGATCTGTTGTGGAGAATGTCCCATGTACATTTGAGAAGAAAGTGTATTCTACTGCTTTCAGATGGAATGTCCTATCAATATTAATTCTATCCAGTCTAAAGTGTCATGTAAGGCTGTGTTTCCTTATTAATTTCCGGTCTGTATGATCTGTTAATTGGTGCAATTGGGGTATTAACGACCCCCGCTATTAATGTGTTAGTGTCGATTTCCCCTTTTACTGCTGTTAACATTTGTCTTATGTATTGAGGTTCTCCTATGTTGGGTGCATATATATTTACAATTGTTATATCTTATTCTTGGATTGATCCCTTGAACATTATGTAGTGTCCTTCCTTGTCTCTTATTACAGTCTTTGTTTTAAAGTCTCTTTTCTCTGATATGAGTTTTGCTACTCCAGCTTCCCTTTGATTTCCATTTGCAGACTCACCAGAGTCTGCTCCAGAGGTTGCCAAAGTACATGAGCCTGCCAGGCAAGAAGGAGTCAAGGCGGTGATTGGGGCAAGCAGGTCACCCAGGAGGAAGGTGGGGGGTGGTAGAGGAGGTGATGGTAGGGGACCATAAACTGGCTCTTGTGGGAGCCCCCCCAGTGCCCATGGAGGCAGGACTGGTGCATGAGGAGAGAGGCTGCAATTGTGGCCCTGCCCCCTTGCACATCATCCAACAATTGTTCTTCACCTCTGTGGTGGTCTGGGCTTCCTCCATGAGCACTTCTGCATATGGAGCTCCTCCCTCCTGTGCCCTCAGGCCATCTCCTCACAGCCAACAGTAGTCCCCTCCCTGGGTTCACTGCCTGAACCCCAAGTTCTAGCACCAAGCCCCAATGCGCCCTGGCAGACACCCATCTCAGGTTGGGGTGCACAGCGCCATGGCACAGACCATCTGTGTAGGTCTCACTCTGTCCTGCCTTCCACAGACTGGTTGCTGGGCTCTCCTCTGAGCCCCTGAAGCCCCCCTCTGTCCCAGATGATCTCCCTGCTGGTGAGGGGGCCTCCACAGATGTGGGAACCTCTCCTCATTCTCAGCTTAGCCAGGGATGCAGGTACCATCCTGCTCCCTCACCTCTTACTTTTCCCTTCTTCTTTCTTTAGTGCTATCTGGCTACGTGGGGATCCTTCTCCTTTTAGGTGTCTGAGGTCCTCTGCCTGTGGTCAGCAGAGGTTCTGTGAGAATTGTTCCATTTGTAGGTGTATTCCTAATGTGTTTGTGGGGAGAGATGAACTCCACGTCCTCCTATCACTCCGCCATCTTGGAAAGTCCTCCAGTATGGCCATTTTAGTAATAGAAATTCTTCCAATCCAAGAGCACAGGATATCAGTCCATTTCATTGTATCATCTTCAGGTTCCTTCATCATAGTTTAATACCTTTCAGAGTATAGGTTTCTTACTTCCTTGGATAAACTTATTCCTATTTATGCTATTCTTTTTGATGTGGTTTTAAATGGGATATTTTACTTTCTCTTTCTGATATTTTATTATTAGTGTATAGAAATGCAACAGATTTCTGTATATTATTAATCTTATATCCTCAATGCTACTGAATTCACTTATCAGTTCTAATAGTTTTGGGTGGAGACTTTAGGATTTTCTATATAAAGTACCAAGTCATCTGCAAATAATGACAGTTTTATTTCTTCCCTTCCAATTTGGATGTCTTTTATTTCTTTTCTTTGTCTGATTGCTATGGCTAGGAAAATAGTAGTGGAGAGAGTGGACATCCTTGTCTTGTTCCTGAATTTATAGGAAAGACTTTCATCTTTCACCATTGAGTATGATGTTAGCTTTGTGTTTGTTATAAATGGCCTTTATTATGTTGAGATATGTTCCCTCTATGCCCACTTTGATGAAAGTTTTTATCATGAATGGATGTTGAATTTTCTCAAATGCTTTTTCTGCATTTATGAGATGATGCCGTGGTTGTTTTTTTTTTTTAATCCTTCCTTTTGTTAATGTGGTATATCACATTGATTGATTTGAGAATATTGAACCAGCCTTGTATCTCTGGAATAAATCCAACTTTATCATGTTGTATGAACCTTTTTATATGTTTTTGGGTTCAGACTGCTAATATTTTGTTGAGGATTTTTGCATATATATTCATCAAAGATATGGCATGTAATTTTATTTTATTGTAATGTCTTTGGTTTTGGTATCAGGGTAATGGTGGCCTTGTAGAATGAATTTGGAAGTATTCTGTCCCTTTCAATTTTTTGGAGTAGCTTGAGAAGGATTAGGATTAGACCTTTTTATATGTTTGATAGAATTCCCCTGTGAAACCATGTAGTCCTGAACCTTTGTTTGCTGGGAGTTTTTATTTATTTTTTTAAGTTGCAATCTCAATCTCACTACTAGTGACTAATTTGTTTAAATTGTCTGTTTCTTCTTGACAGGTTTCATGTTTCTAGAAATTTGTCCACTTCTTGTCCAATATGTTGACATTTAACTGTTCATAGTATTCTCTCATGTTTTTTTGTATATCTGTGGTATCCATTGTTATTTCTCCTCTTTCATTTCTTATTTTGTTTATTTATTCCTCTCTTTTTTCTTCTCGGTGAGCCTGGTTAGTATCAATTTTGTTTATCTTTTCAAAAAAACAGCTCTTGGGGGCTTCCCTGGTGGCGCAGTGGTTGCGCGTCCGCCTGCCGATGCAGGGGAACCGGGTT